>NC_053023.1:645971101-646100620 GCF_003073215.2 Triticum urartu | reverse complement strand
GGGGGGGGGGGGGGGGGGGGGGGGGGGGGGGGGGGGGGGGGGGGGGGGGGGGGGGGGGGTTGGATGAACAGTAGCCGGTGGAGGGCTGGATGAACAGTAGACGGTGGAGGGGTGCCCGTGGAGGGGTGGTTGAACAGGACCCCGTGGTGTGGAGGGCTGGATGAACAGTAGACGGTGGAGGGGTGCCCGTGGAGGGGTGGTTGAACAGTAGCCGGTGGAGTAGCACGCGGTGGAGGCTGGATGAACAGGAGCCCGTGGAGGCGGGAGGAGGTTGACGGTAGCCCGTGGAGGCTGGAGGAGGTCGACAGTGGAGATGAACAATATCCCGTGGAGTCCCGTTTTGCGGTACGCCACACCCCTCCCGATGAACAGGACCCCCATTTCGACCGTAGCGCTCCAACACAAGTTTGTTTCATCTGTTTTGCGATACGCCACACTCCTCCCGATCAACAGGACCCCCGTTTCGACCGTAGGAGGTCCGTTTCCTCCGTTTTGCGGTACACCACACCCCTCCCGATCAACAGGACCCTTGTTTTGACCGTAGGAGGTCCATTTCCTCTGTTTTGCGGTATGCCAGACTCCTCCCGATCAACAGGACCCCGTTCCGAACGTAGGAGGTCCGTTTCCTCCGTTGTGCCGTACGCCAGGCCTCGTTTACATCGCCTGTTCCGTCCAAGCCCTCCCGATGAACACGACCACGCATTCCATTCCGACCCAGCCGGTTGGCTCCCATGCGTTCCGTTGCCTCTCGATGAACACGAGCATTCCGTTGCCTCCCCATGAACACGACGCATTCCGTTGCCTCCCCATGAACACGACGCATTCCGTTGCCTCCCCATGAACACGAAAACGACGCTGTTTCTCCGTGTCGACCCAGCCATGTACACGAGCACTGGCCGTACGTATGCGCGAGTAGGCGTTCGAGACCCCGCCCGTATGTACACATACATGGCCGTATTTTCTTTCTTGCACCCTGGCCGCTGTACGTACGTGTACATGCTACGTGCGCGCCTCTACTACGACACGTATGCGCCTCTACTATGACACGTGCGCGCCTCTACATCCACCAGTATATATGTACGTACACGTTCGCGACCAGAATGACAACGCTACGTACGCTTCGACCAGGTGGGTCCCGACTGTCAGGCACTTCCTTGCCTGCGTAGATGTAGCTGGTGGGTCCCAGCAGTCAGGGGGGTGAATCATTTTTTTTGCCCGGACGCACTTCCTTGCGTGCGAAGATGTAGTTGGTGGGTCCCAGCAGTCAGGGGGAAACGTTTTTTCGTGAAATACAATGGCCCGTCCGGTGGGTCCCAACTGTCAGGTGGAGGAATCATTATTTTCCGCGTAATAAGGAGGCACTTCTTTGTTGTGGCCGTGGACCCAGCTGTCAGCCTCTCCACGTATAGTCCATGTCCGATGGAAGTCGTTCCTTGACCACGTTGACCACGCCGAGCCGAGAGCACCAGGGCGGTGAACGACGGCGAGGCCTAGGAAGAGGACGATGGGGAGCCGGGGAAGACGAGGCAGTGGAAGCCCGCGCGGAGAGGAGTACGAGGGTTCACTGGTTCGGCTGCGGTGTGAGGCTGTCGTCGCTGCAGGGTCGGGCCAGCGGTGGGAATAGTAGGGGGCGGTGAGGCCTCCGCGGCAGCACAGCCGGCCATGGGAGGCAGGAGCATGTGGCACGACCGGCGCTGCTTTGGGCGGCTGGAGCAAGAAGACCAGAGGTTGAAGAAGCACTACGGCCGTTGGATGGACACCGTACGGTCACTGGAGCTAGAATCGTTCATATTGACTAAAGTTGACAAAGGCCCCCATCCCAGTCAACTTAGTAGGCCCACAAGTTAGCCTCCCACCATGGTGGGTCCCAGCTAGCAGGGGGAGTATTCATTTTTTGGTGTAATAAGGAGGCACTTCCGGTGGGTCCGAGCTGATAGCGGGGGGAACGTTTTTTGGCGAAATACGCTGGCCCGTCCGGTGGGTCCCAGCAGTTAGGGGGGAACGTTTTTTTTGCGAAATAAGGTGGCCCGTCCGGTGGGTCCTTGCTGTCAGGTGGAGGAATAATTATTTTGCGCGCAATAAGGAGGCACTTCCTTGCGGCCGCCTGGACCCAGCTGTCCGCCTCTCCACGTACAGTACTCTTCCGATGGAAGTCGGTCATTGACCACGTTGACCATGCCGCGCCGAGAGCACCAGGGCGGTGGTCTGGATGACGGCGAGGCCTAGGAAGGGGATGACGCGGAGCCGGGGAAGACGCAGAAGTGGAAGCCCACGCGGAGAGGAGTACGGGGGTTCACTGGTTCGGCTGCGGTGTGAGGCTGCCGTCGCTGCAGAATAACAGGGGGTGTGGGTGAGTAGAGAGATGGCCTGGCTAGTGGTGGGAGTAGTACGGGGTGGTGAGGCCTCCGCGGCATCACAACCGGCCACGGGAGGCAGGAGCACGCGACACGACCGACGCTGTTTTGGGCAGCTGGAGCAAGAAGACCAGAGGTTGAAGAAGCACTACAGCCGTTGGATGAACATCATACGATCACTGCAGCTAGAATCGTTTATATTGACTAAGTTGACAAAGCCCTTGGTACGCGTCAACTTAGTAGGCCCACAACTCGGATTTGGCAGAGAACATATAGCCCATTTGCGATTTGTAAGAATGTACAGCCCATTTTTTAATTCTAATGGAATTTACTACAACCTATTTATAGTTTGTTAAAAGTACAGCCCAACTTCTAGCTAGGACAACGATTAATAATTTCAAACAACCGCTCAAAACAGAATTCAAAAAAGAATTCCCACATTTTGATGGGATCCGAAATATTTTTATCCGAAATTTCTAATCAGGTTAAATATAATTTCAAAATAAAGTTGTATTACGTTAAAATCCAGCGAAATATTGCGCGCGCAACAAGTAATGGAATTAAAATTTCAAATTTCAAAAATAATATATTTTTCAAACTAATTACGTGTTTGGTGCATAGTAACTGTCCAGTTATTATATTTACATCCCATTTATTACTTCTTAAAGTCCATTTTCTTATTAAGCCTAATGCATACCTCCTAGGAAAGTTTGCAGCCCAGCGGGGCGGAGAATAACAAGTTGACCCGGATATTGTGTACAACTGTCGGGCCAGTTGCATTGCTGATGTTGAAAAAAAGGCCTGCGTAGTACAGTACAACCTAACATGGTTACTCAGCCCACATTCAGCGACGCCGGAAAGGCCCAAACAAGGCTTCTGTACAACTTTTTGAAGTCACTAAGCTCAATTAATAACTTAACAAAAAAGTTAGATTACAGTGGAACCTAATTAAAAGCTGTCATGAGCAAATAAATAATTCAACGGGTCCCACTTGTGCGTGTGCGCGCGTGTGTGTGTGCGTGTGAGTGTGTGTGTGTGTGTGTGTGTGAGAGAGAGAGAGAGAGAGAGAGAGAGATAGAGATAGAGAGAGAGACCCATCGGTCGATGCTCGTAAATACATCTTTCAGCCATATAGTTGACACAATCATATAGAACATCATAGCACACTGAACTTGCATACAAAAATTTCACACAGGCGGCACAATCAGGATGGAAGCAGTGGATCGCTACAGGAAGGGCTATGTTGAAACCAACAAAGTCGTACATAACGGTTCATCGTCTTTATCAATGACGGGGAAATATCTTGAATATTGTGCAAAGAAAACAGACAGACAACACAATAAGTTTTGCTAGCACATTAAGTTGACGTACAACCCTTTCTAAAAAAAGTTCAGGTACAAAATTAGAACATGTCACAATCAAATGTACTGGCATATTAGTGCTTCAAACCCATAGCTCGGATTTAACTAGTATCTGACAAGATTCAGTTCTTACCTTAAATTAGAGCACATCCAGGCAGCCAGCCCTGCCTCTTCTCCCAAAGAAGCAGTGGCCTCCGCCGCGCGATGGAGTAGGCCCTGTGCCATCCATCATTCCAAGAAACACGGGGAAAGTCTGATGTTGACTCCTGTAATGGACGTCGTCGATGGACCCTGGCACCAGCGGCGGCGGCAGGACTTCGATTGATGGATTGACCACTTCTTCGACATGCACAAACACTCGATACAGGTACATCCCGAACGTGGTCCACGGCGGCCTTGGTGGCGACGAATAGTACAACCCCGGTTCCTGCACCAGTATCTCAACACCAATCACCTTCGGTATGGTGGACGGCTTCTTCATCCATGCCATAACCGTTAGAGCCCAGCTGTCTGGAGGAACAAACATACTTACGAGGTCACCTCCAAGGTCGTTGATAAGCTCGTTCATGGACTCGTTGTTCCAAGCACGTCAAGGCATGTCGTGGAAGGTAAGCTTTGTTAAAAACTCAAGCTCAGAGGGCACCGAGCCCCATCTTGGGTGCCACCGATCAAAGCTCACCAGCGCGCCATCACAGAACAAACGCCGGGAATATTCGAACACACGACTTCAGTCAAAAGTTGTCTGGAACCTGACGAAGAAATCAGCCGGTGGCGGACAGACTTCGACGAGCAAGTCACTTATTTGGATGCCATGCGCAATGCCAAGAGCTTTGACAAGGTCGTCCGGCGAGATGGGAGGCCGGTCGCCGTTGATGGTTACCATCAGCACTTTGCCGACAAACTGGTCGTCAAGCGCCGCCATGCCACTATTGAGCGACAGCACGCAGCGACCGAAGGCAGGACGGACCTCAGGATCTCCGGCTCGGAGATCCGCGTTGACCGGCGACATGATAGTGCGCTTGAGTACAGGGAGTACAGGAGGGGGATTTGGGGGAACTGGAGTAGGAATCGAGATTCCAGAGGTGGGGGAGGGGCGGGAGACTGGGGATGAAAAGGTAGCATGAATTTCGAGCACGCGCCAATATGCTCTCGGCGCGCAAGCGCACGAAAACACCGGTGGCGCCCACATGTCGGACTAAGAGTCCTTATTCTTTCTTTTTTGGAGAGCTCGACCTTTTTTTCAAGATCTTTTGAGAGCCCGGCCTGAGAGTCATAATTGACCCGTTTGGCATTGCGTTACTACTCGGCCCATATTCAACGACACCTCACTGGCCCAAACAAGTGTACTTCATCGAAAAGACACTGAGCTCAAATTATATAACTTGAAAAAAGGAGATATACTCTGAACACTGGAGAATGGTGATGCCCTCATTTAGCCCACCAGTAGTTCGAGACAATAAATAGTTCGAAACAACGATATATACAACATTCAAATACTGACTAGTGACTACTACTGACATAAACAACAAGACATGATAGTTCGTAAGAAGTCTTGCTACACCACCAAAATGCACCCATCTGCAACGCTCAGACTCTCGTGATCCAGACGAGAATGACATTCTAAACAGAAGCAACTATTACATAGTAAGAGTGACATAGATGAGGATGACCAAATGACAAGGAATATGCATAACAAAAGAAAGAACTACCCATCCAGAACCGGCAGCAAAGACAACAAAGTCATTCGAAGAGATGATCCAACACCATCATAATTTGCAGTTCCGCTTCAGCGACCAGTGATCCAGAGACACTAGTACTCCACCCTTTCGATGCAACAGCCCAATTACCTATCAACCTGAAGGCTTGAACCACATCACTGCCTATCGTAATTGAGACATCCAAGGATCAAAGTTAATCTGGATGCCTTTATCATTCTCACCTTCTTTTGGCTGCAGGCTGTATCATTGACAATCAGGGGAGTTTGCTCCCAAACTCCTAGGGCTCGCCGTGTAGACACCATTTTCCATAGCAAACAGAGCCTCTCTACCATCAAGGTCCTTGCAAACGGTGATCTCCTGGTTAATCGGATAATTGAGTCCGAGAAACAGAGAGTGTGAACCAAGGCTGTTTACCCGCCTCCAACTAAAAAATCCTAAAGGCCCCAACAAGCTGGTATCCTGCTCATAGACGTAACAGCCACTGTCCGGATACTCACGTATTACATGGTGCTTGTATACAGTGGGGTTTTTGTAATATAACTTTTCTGACTCATGTGTCTGAATGATCATCAGTCTTTTGCCGTCGTCTGATCGAGCGAGGAACCAGTTGTGCTTCCCTGTTTTTGGCAAAGGTGGTGTGATTACAAAGGGCAGTAACTGTAGGGACACTGCATCATATCAAAAAGGACATGCATTGTTAATGTAAGATCAGCATTGTTCAGAGTATGAGTAGGATAATGCAAGAAAGAACATTGATATGTCCCTGTTGGAACTGGGAGGAAAATACAGGGAAATGTATACTGGGTCCGAAAATATAGAAGTGCCATGCATGGTTATACTCATGTTATCTCGCAATCGGTTCTTCACAGGAAACTACCATGTCATGCATGTTATGTAATCATGTTTTGTCCTCACAAAAAAATTCTTCAAGGTAACTAACAAACCATGCATTGTTATATACTTGTGTTCTGTGTGCAAATTTTTTGTGAGGATATTATTCTAGCCATTGATTGCTGAAGGGCGAATATAGGTATGTACACATGGTAAGCATTGCAGGATTTTACTACTTCCAAATATAAAGTTCTCCATATGCACATTTACTTCCCTAATGTATGGTTAGATGAAACCAAGAGTGTGGTGCATGTTTCTACAATCTTCTGCAAAACAAGGTCCGTCCAACTGACGTAGTAATCTAGATGGCTTGGACCGCGATGGTAATACTCTATATAATCCAAAGGAGGAAGGATAATCTCATGGGAGGTCTGGAAGTTTACAAGCACCAACTTTTTACCGTCTTCTCTGAAGGCATCCATCCAGTGGGAGTTCATGCCGACCCAGTACATACCTGCCAAGAAGTTTTGGGCGATGGTGATTGGATCGATGTCGAGGGAAATGATGTATGGCGACTCACTACATACCTGCAAAGAAGTTTCGGCTAATGGAGATCAGATTGAAGTCGAGGGGCATCATGCACGCCTCCGTATCATGGTGAGCCAATCTCGCAAGACCAGATAGCAGCAAGCAGGGTGTCTTGAAAAGCTTAGGCCTCGCTTCGATGATGGCTGTGTGCATGTCCCTCGAGCATGCAGCCAGCCACAAGGTGCTCAACATATCCATACACGAACAACAGAGGTCGAGGATGTCACTGGGGAGATTGCTCCAATCGCGGCTCATATGGATGCTGCGCGGTTCGCGTTCGGCCATGGTGGATTTTGGAAGGGGGCTTGATTTACGGGGGAGAAGGATGTCGGTGCTGGAGCGGCTAGCGAGGGAATAGTGGTACTGGGGGAGGCGAGTGAGGCGACGGTACACGGGGGCACAGTGAGATGGAGACGGAGACGGAGACAGAGAAGGAGATGGAGATGGAGTGGTGCTATGGGAGCGGAGAGGGAGACGAGGCGAGGTGCCAATGTGCTGTACAGCGGTGGTGACAGACTGCACAGTGCACAGGGTGAGGCTGACTATGGTAACCCGAACACACCACCTGGACTAGTGTCAGGCGCAGGGTTTTGTCACTTCACTGTGAGGACCGGATGAATAGTATTTTGACCATCAAGTGTATACTACTACTACTACTACTACTACTACTACTACTACTACTACTACTACTACTACTACTACTACTACTACTACTAGGAACATGAGTACTCCAGGTACCCCGAGGACGGGTAATCGACCACGGGTACCCCGAGGACGGCAAGACGATATTTCAAGACATTGGGGAAAGCAAAGCCCCTCAGTCCGACTGTCCGGCCACTCCTGCTGGCTTCCCGTCCGACTGCCGGCTGCCGACTGCGTCAACCAGCCGGCTGCCGACCGCAGCACGACCCGACATCGACAAGACCCTGACACGATGGCCATACCGCGGACAAGACGGCTGTAGCCGGACACTGCTGAGCAATAGTGATACACTGTAGCAGGTGTGAGATGTCACATCGTTGTCTCCCAAATAGTGAAGTTGGTCACATGGGCCATCCCTTGTCCCATGGGCTCCCCTTTATAAGGAGCACCAGGGGAGGCTCACACATTCACGGCCACAAGGCCTCACACACATCCATTTATCCATCCAGGATACACACACTCACGCATGAGCACTCATATGCTCACGGCCATGAGCATGGCCGGCCACTAGCATGCCTCACATAGGCATATACCAGATCAGATGCACTTGGCACTGATCCCAGATACAGCTCCAGGAGCACTTTGTATTGCCCGATGTACACCCCAGATAGATACACTCAGACATACAGCAGTAGGAGTATTATCTCTCCGGAGAGCTCCGAAGCTGGGTAAACCACCGCGTGCTACTCGCATACCCGCTCCCGGGCCTATCAGCAGCAGTCTTACCCACACACCAAGCCCTTGTGGCATCTGTCGACTCGCAAGCCCCCCGTGAGAAATACCACGACAGTTGGCGCCCACCGTGGGGCGGTACTATGCTACCGCGCTGCTGCTGGTTTCACAGTCCGGGCGGGACCATCTTCGTCATCTCCACCGCGGCGGCGCGCCGTCTCTCCGGTAGCGCTCGAGGGCTCAACTTCGACCCGCCCCCGGAGCGGCCGTGCGGGACGGCGCGTCCTCGCCGTCGGCTTCGCCATCTTCGTCTTCACCAACGCAGCGCCGACCGTATGTCCGCGCGCGGGGCCTCGTTTCGGTCGGCCATGGCCATCCACGCGTCGCTCGCGTCTTCTTCCCTCCACGTTGCGCCTTGCTCCGGCTGAGTCGTGCGTCGCTCCTCCATATACCATCGTCTTGCAAGCTAGCTAGATGCAAGTCAACCGTGGTCATACACTACCCATACACCATTCGTATATATGTTGTACACTTTCCAGACGCAAGCAAGATATGCCTAGTACACTGCTCATACAATGGCTGGACGCCACCCATACTCTGCTCACGGTGGCTGGACGCGAAAAGGACAACGCACGCACGACAGCCGACTGTGGCCTGCACATCCTGCTCGCGCGCTATTCCCGACCCTGTGTCTGCGCGCCCGCCGCCTGGGTCGCCGTTGCCGCCTCCCGCGGCTCTGCTCCTCCCCGTCGAGGCCGCCGCCTGCTCCGCCCATGCCGGCTGCCTCGTCGCGTCGACATCGCCCTCCTGGCCCAGCGCGCGCCTCCCCGTCCTCCTTCGCACCCGTCCGCGCCGGACGGCCACGGCTGTCCGTTCCCGCACCGGCTGGCTCCGGGCCCCTGCCGGCTGCTGGGTGCTTAGCGCCAGCCGGCTTCGGGCCCTCGCCGGCTCGCCTTCGCCCCGTCGGTCTGCCGCCGGCTCCGCACGCCTTGCGCGCCCATCGCCTGCTCCGGCGCTTGTCGCGTGCGCCGCTGCCGCCTCCCGCGCGTCGGCCGGGTAGCTGCTGCCGAGTCCGCCTCGCCTGGCCGGCCTCCCCCGCGCCAGCTGCTCCTCCGCCCGTCTTCGGCCGCCCCGGGCCCGGCTTCGCCCGTCACCGGCTCCCTCGCGCCCATAGCCGCCGGCACTGGCGCTCGTCGTGTGCACCGCTGCCGCCTCCCGCGCGCCGGCCGGGTAGATGCTGCCAAGTCCGCCTCGCCTGGCCAGCCTCCCCCGCGCGGGCTGCTCCTCCGCCTGTTTCCGGCCGCCCCAGGCCCGGCTTTGCCCGTCGCCGGCTCCCTCGCGCCCATAGCCGCCTGCTCCGGTCCCGCAGCGCCGCTACGGTGCCCCAACGCCTCCCCGCCGGCTCCGCCTCCGACCCGGCCCGCCGCCTCCGCTGCCCACCGCATCCCGGCCGTCGGCTTCTGCCGTGACCCGGCCGCTGGCTTGGCGTGCCATCCGACCTCTGCAGCGTCCCGCTCCTACTGACTGCTCAAGCGGTGAAAAGAAGAGAAAAAAGAGAAAGAGAAAGAGAGAGGCCGGCTGGTTCGGCACAGTGCACCGGCTGAAAGAGAGAGAGAGAGAGATGCGGGCAGACTGCTCCATCAACATAGCCACGAGCGGAGAGCCGTTCGACTGCCCACAACCGGCAGGGGAAAAGAAAAAAAAGTGCCCAAGCCGGCTGAGAAAGAATAAAGAAAAAAGAAAAGTCGGGCCACCTGGCCGCCCAGTTCGCCTGCCGACTTCGATGCCTGGCCGGCTGGGGGCCCGACCCGTTTGCTCGTCTGCCTCGACGCCGGCTGCGCCAAGCCGGCCCAGCCGTCAAGACCTCCTCGAGTGCCCGAATCTCGGGGGCTACACCCAGCGGGTGCGCTGACGCGCTCCCGCGAAGATGAAGACAAAGTAGCTGCCGGAAGATCCGACCCGACTGCTCAGCAGTCGGCCCGAATCTCGGGGGCTACACCCAGCGGGTGCACTGACGCGCCCCCGCGAAGAAGAAGACAAAGTAGTTGCCGGGAGATCTGGCCCGACTGCTCAGCAGTCGGCCCGAATCTCGGGGGCTACACCCAGCGGGTGCGCTGGCGCGCCCCCGCGAAGATTGCAGGCAAGAGAAGAGTTTTGTCCGGCTGTCAGTAGCCGGAGGAAGAAAAAAAAAGGGCGCTACAAGACACCTCGCCGCCTGGCTGGTCGAGCCTGACCGGCCAGGACTCCTCTTTGAGCAACCGGAGGCTCGAAGGCTACACCCAGCGGGTGCGCCGATGCACTCTGCGAGCGCCGAGACACGCCGGCTGTCTTCGACGACCGCGGCTACACAAAAATCAATGTGAGCTCTCCACCCACATATTTTTGCACCGCAAAAGCACGGATAACCCCGAGCGATGCTCGGGGAACTATCTCCGCTTCTTATTACAGTAGCATCACTGTTCGCCCCGGCGCCAGCAAGAGTTGGCCCGGGGGCTGGCCGCTTGGCCTGAGACGTTAGTTCCCGCAGACGGCTTAGTACCGTGCGCGGTACCAAAGGCTCACTCTTAGTCACAGACCGCAGAGCGGCTGTCCGGCTAGCAAGGGTGAACGCTGGAGGCCACCCACGCGAAAAACGTCCGGGAAGAAAAACGGTTCGGGCGACCCGGTCGTTTCTTTTATGAGTATCTACTCGGTTGAATCTGCTCCTAGACTCTGAGTACTGTACAGTCCACTTCGCGGCCCACTCTCAGCCATAGACCGCAGAGCGGCTGTCCGGCAAGCAAGAGCACAAGCCAAAGAGTGGAGGGAACACGAAAAATATTGAAGGGGGCTCGGACGAAACTGAGTCGGCACCCTCCGCATAAAACTTGCAATGCTAAAAGCAAGCATTTGATATATCTGCGTGGACTAACTTTTTCTTTTTTCATGATCATTTCCATGAACACTCGCCAAAAAACCTCCGCCCAACTTTGCCAAGTTGCCCGGAGGCTTGGGGGCTACTGTCGGAGTAATCGACCACGGGTACCCCGAGGACGGCAAGACGATATTTCAAGACATCGGGGCTAGCAAAGCCCCTCAGTCCGACTGTCCGGACACTCCTGCCGGCTTCCCGTCCGACTGCCGGCTGCCGACTGCATCAACCAGCCGGCTGCCGACTGCAGCACGACCCGACACCGACAAGACCCTGACACGATGGCCATACCGCGGACAAGACGGCTGTACCCGGACACTGCTGAGCAATAGTGATACACCGTAGCAGGTGTGAGATGTCACATCGTTGTCTCCCAAATAGTGAAGTTGGTCACATGGGCCATCCCTTGTCCCATGGGCTCCCCTTTATAAGGAGCACCAGGGGAGGCTCACACATTCACGGCCACAAGGCCTCACACACATCCATTTATCCATCCAGGATACACACACTCACGCATGAGCACTCATATGCTCACGGCCATGAGCATGGCCGGCCACTAGCATGCCTCACATAGGCATATACCAGATCAGATGCACTTGGCACTGATCCCAGATACAGCTCCAGGAGCACTTTGTATTGCCCGATGTACACCCCAGATAGATACACTCAGACATGCAGCAGTAGGAGTATTATCTCTCTGGAGAGCTCTGAAGCTGGGTAAACCACCGCGTGCTACTCGCATACCCGCTCCCGGGCCTATCAGCAGCAGTCTTACCCACACACCAAGCCCTTGTGGCATCTGTCGACTCGCAAGCCCCCCGTGAGAAATACCACGACACTCGCCACGGCCACGCCAGCACCGGCCGGTTCATCTCGAACGAGTGAGTCGCGAACCACGCCACCACCATGAGAATGACATGTGGGCCAGCCGCATTTAAGGTCCGCATGTCATTGACTCATAGGCCGGGCACTAAGCCACTGAAGTTCGGTCCCGTGGGCCCCGAGAGGGAAATGTAACTTCTACGGCAGGCCTTGTGGTGCTCCCGCAGTACGAGCTCGTGCCAAAACTGGAATTTGTTTCTTACTACTACCAACTAGTACTATTAAGGTACACGCGCATTGCACGCATGAGATTCTGGTGGTTTGTGCATTATGCTTCTACATGTGGAGCTTTCTGGATTCTAACATGTGGCAAAATCTGGTGGAATGTAAGGTTAGGCAAGTTTGATTAACTTAGGTGAGTGTTTGGTTCAAGCCACACCTTAGGCAAGCCACACTAAGGCCCCACATGACATACACATAAAAAATGTGGCAAGATTCCCTTAGGCTTGCCAACTTGTGGCTCTCATTTTGAAGAACTAATAACTTTTCCTAGCTTAGTTGTGGCAAAGTTAGTCATGAATTAAGTTCAACCATGGAGTCTTCTAGATTATACATGTGGCAGAATCTGGTGGATGATATCCAACGGCCAGTAGTGCTCGGATTTGCCATCTTTGTACCGTCGGATTGGGTTCATCCAACGACCAACTTTCAAAGTTTTTCACACACTATATAGGGGGTATAGATATAGATGTGCCGGTCCGTTGCAATGGATCCAAAGTATATCTATTTAGTGGAGTGCACTCTAAACACATTATCTATTTATTTTTCTCTAACCTTCCGTAGCCATGCAACCAAGCCACGTAAGCTTCATGGGTGCCCCCCACATCATATTATTCATACTACGTTGATTGAAAAAAAGATAAATCACCCAAAACAAGATCTTCCCGTTTTTTGTTCCTACGATGTTGTGTCGTGCACGTACCTACTAGTTGTATAGTGGTAGTACTAGTAATATAGTATTAGGAGTACAAACTTGGTACTAGTAGGAGTAGTACTAGTACGAAATGCTCCTACTCTATCAACGAGCCCCGTCTGACACCAAATTTCTTGGCTTCCGCGCTACAGCTAGATCTTCCCCTCGTTTCTGTTTTCCAACCCGGCGGCGGGCGGGGTGTTGGTTTGCTCAATGGCGGTCCCACATGAAAGTGAAAATGCTAGGCAACACGCCTTCCCTAAGCTATGTGTCATGCCGGACAGGCCGTGTTGTACTCCCGATTCCTGAGTGTGTGGGGTGCGACGCGAACGCGGCAGGCCTTTTCCTTTTACCAACAATGTGCCCGTGCATTGCGACGGATCCAAAGTAGTAGAATAGTAGTATTTGTTCACAAACTTGAAAGAAATCACTATTGTTTTGATATACTCCTAATATATTACTCCCTCCGTACCTAAATATTTGTCTTTTTTGAGATTTCAAATGGACTATCACATACGGATTATATAGACATATTCTAGTGTTTCTAGCAAGATGCCCGCGCGTTGCACGAAGTTGATGGAAAAGGTAAGCACAACTTATAAATTGACGGATGGAGTACTAGTTACAGTGATGCATATAATTAAGCAAAGGGATCGCACATGTTGGTATTGACTGGAACAAGAATGCAACAGCACAATAAGAATTAAGACCACGATGATGCAATCGCAGTGGTGGTTACAGAAGGCAAGAAGAAAGATGGATCCACGAACGTACGACCTCCTCCTCCTCAACTTAGTGCGCCGGGCCACCGACCGGCGGCTAAGGAGCGGCGGCTTTTGTGGCGAGGTCGAGGTGCTTCTCAGCAAAGGCATCCAAGGCTTACAGCCGGTTGAGGAAGGCCAACGTCATAGCGTCCTCACTGGCCTTGTAGATACCTATGTACATGATTTCCTCGTACACATGGATGTGTAGGTCGACGAATTCTTGCAGGGCGAGGCGCCTCGCGGCGAGCGCGACCTCCAGGTGGACATTCTTTGTGGCGTCGGCGGGTAGTCGCAGGGCCACTAGTGCTTGAAAGAGGTTCCGGCCATGGAGGCCGATTAGGGTGCAAGGCAATGAGGAGCCCAGGCGCGCGGGCTGGAGGAGTACGGCGATGTCATTCGCGAGCTTCTTGAGGACGGTGAACTTGTTGCTGGTGGCAACGATCATCTGGTCCAACTGAGAGTCATAGTTGGCGTCGACGGCGGCCATCCACTAGCCGGTCTCCAACACCGTCTGGAGATGATCCTCGGCGCCATGCCGCAGGCCGGCGTCGTGGACCATCTGGCGCAGCCGCTGGCTGCTCACGCGCATCGTCGCCATGGGTCTGGAGTGAGCTCTTTTGCGCTTAGTGTAGGTGCTTAGGCAAATGCTTAGGTGCGTACGATGTGGTAGATGCATTGGAATGGAGGGGCGCCTTTATATGAGGGCAATGAGGGCAAACTGCGTTGCATTCACATCGTGCAGCCTCTTTTCCCGGACCTCCTCCCATTACTTCCCTCATGCATTAATTAAAGGAGGATGCATTGGTCGTTCAACATATCGGGAACCGCTACTCCCTCCCTCATCTGCATTAAAGCCGTATCAGGAACTGCACCGCCCGCTGTCAAATCGAATACTCCCTCCGTCTAGGTGAGTATTAAGTCATCTTACAAAAACCAAATAGTAAACACATAGGCGTGGTGCATTAACTCTCACGTTGTTTCTTACTTTTTGACATAAATAGAGGAATCAACCAAGAAGAGATGTGGGGATTGTATGCTTTTAATGACTTGAGACTATTAAACATGACATGCAGTGGTCAGTTCGTTGCAGAAGAACAAATACAACCCACGTCAGCACACACGCATCTTATATAGCATCAAATCTAATGGCTATAAAAGATGAATGAGACCAAATTATATCTCATCTAGATGAGTTCTAGCAAAACTGTATTAATAATACTTAGTACTCCTGCGCCATGTATCATATATTAGTATCATGTAATAATTTATTTATTTATGAGGTATCCAGATGGCACTGCACCGCCAAGAAAAGAGGGTAACATCAAAATTATGGACTACTTTTTTGAGTATGTTGGTAAGGTCCGGTCATAGTCACTTGTTGAAATATCTAAAAAAACAAATACTCCCTCCGTCCGGAAATACTTGTCATCAAAATGGATAAAAGGAAATGTATCTAGACGTATTTTAGTTTTAGATACATCTCTTTTTATCCATTTTGATGACAAGTATTTTTGGACGGGGGGAGTAGAAAACAGAGTTTGTGATGATGGTATGCGTTCCATCCTGCAATATAGGCCGTCGGATTTATATCTAACGGATAGGAAAGAAACTATGGCAATTTTGCAAAATTATACCCACACGTCTCTCCACGTTCGCAAATAAGGCCTTCCCTCGTTCAACCTTTTCTCTCACAAGATAAACTACTCATACAAATGCATCTTGAGGTGTCCATAGAATCGAAGAGAGGGATGATGATGTGTGTGTGTGTGCGTGCGCGCGATCGATAAAGAGTGGCATCGAATTTGTGTGTGCCCACGTCAAAGATATAGAGGTGGCTGGCCTACTAGAACGTGAGATGGGACATGTGCAGTTTGTCTCTGTGGCATGGATACCTACCTGCAGCGCTCGACTATCGGTGTGTGGTGGGGGAAGAGGGAGGCCCAATTAACTATAGAGGTACAATGGCTGGTATATGTGTGGAGGAGGAGAGAGGCCTACCTCATGTATTAAGGAGATCGATCTGCCTCATGTATTAAGGGAGATCGATCGGCATCCATGCATATGTGCAGGAGAGGAATAAGGTTGGGAGAGAGACAGAGCTAGAGTGTTGGAGGGGGTGGTAGTGGAGTTGCTTCTAACAAAAGGTGGGATAGGCTTGCTAGACAAACGGAGGGCACGCCCGCAATATCAATAAGAGAGGAGATGGTTGCTTGTTGTCTGTGCATGTGCGTGTGAGAGACGGGTCAGGAGGCATGCACGAATGATGAGGGGGATGATGTGGCTGTGGTAAGCAGACATAACTACATAGGGAGATCAATCGCCCTTTGTTAGAGAAAGGAGAGACATAACTTGTGAGGTACATCGATCGATGGGGGGGTAGTTAAAGTCGATCTAGGTATATGTTGGGAGATCGATCGGTATACATGCATGTGTGTGTTAGAAGCAAATGAGGCACGAGGAGAAGGATAGAGAGAGAGGGATGCATGTAGGAGGTGGTACGAGAGGCATACTATATCGAGGGAGGAGGAGTGTGCGAGTATGAGAATGATGAAAAGAGTGGTGGGAGTGAGGCATGGACGGTGACAAGAGAAGAGGGGAAGCTTGTGTTTGTGCTGGGCACACCTGGCTAGAGAGGCATATCGATTGATCTATGCCGTAAAGGAGTTGGGGGCCTACACACACCGTGGGTGAACGACCTAAAGTGAAAAGATGAATTTGCGCGATGGAGCTAGAGAATGCTGAGGGAGGGTGAGAGGGATGCGGGCGTGTGCATGCACAAGAGAAAGTTAGCGCTAGCTACAAAGATAAGAGGGTTGTGTGGGTGTAAAAGACGAATAGATATCAAATATACTTCATTATAAAAAGCGAATTTGGATATTTGAAGAATTTATCATAGTGTTTCAAACCGACGCATGTGTGAATATATATAACGGTGATACACATGGTGTGGTTATGAACATGTTGTACTACATTTAATATATTTTATCTCTACTCTTATAAAAACCGGAGTTGTTGATGATGGTGTGCCTGCCATCCTGCATTATAGGCCGTCCGATTTATATCTGGCGGATAGCAAGGAAACTATGATGGTTGAAGTTGGCAACAATCATGATTGTAGATTCTTATTGAAATAGAGAAACGAATTCAAATTTAGTTCGAATTGCAGTGGTAGTATAGACATTTGGAATGCACTAAAACATTGGTATGAGTAGGTTACATGCATTATACAGCAAGCGAATTTTTTTAATCGGACATAACATGGATTCATACTCCCTCCTTCCATCTATATAGGGCGTAATGAGATTTTTAAGACCGCCTTTGACTATTGACAAGATTAATAGTACATGACATGCACAATGTGAAAATTATATCATTGAAAGAACCTTTCACAGACGAATTTAACGGTGTGCTTTGTGTAAGTTGCATGTCATATATCATTGCTCTAATATTTGGTCAAAGTTAGCATCGAAAAACGCATTAGGCCCTATATAGATGGAAGGAGGTAGTAGCTTTGAATAGCATTTGTATAGTAAAACAAGGCAAGACTCTCTTTGTGTGGTGTGAATAGTTTTATTTTTTTCATTTTCTTTTTGGTTGAGGGAAGTGTGAATTGATTTGGTACGTACAAGTACAATATTACTACACGTTAGGTTTGTCCCTAAAATTCAACCCGCGTCTTGTTATATCCCGAAAATTCAGATATCGTGCTCCCAAAACTGGCGCCTTCACAACCCGTGCCTTGCTATCTTGAAATTACAACACGCGCGAAAACTCCCTCCAACTGCCAAATCCCGACACGCGAAATCCCTCTTCTAACCCTGAGCCGAAAGGGCCGCTAGTTCAAATCGGTGGGGGTACTTTTGTAACACACCCTACATTTTGGACAAGCGCGTCCCTAAGTCATGCTTCACCCCCTCCCATCGCCCCCTTTTCGCCATTCGAAATCCCAGGCCGCCATAACCTCTCCGCTCCAGTTGCGAAACCCCACCCTCCTCCGTCCGCCACGTCACCGCTGCCTAGCCGGAGCCTCTTCCCCGACGACGTCGTCCACCACAACAGCTCGACGTCCCTCGTCCACCTCCCCGGATGAGGATCTGTCATCCATCTCGCCGTCCCGCCAGTTCAGCCGCCCCGTCCTCCACCTCCAAGGAGCTGCTCCGACGATCGCCTCATCTATCGCGGCTGCTCCATCCCCACAGCACCGCCTTAACCTGCTCCACCGGAACCGCAGCATCCTCACTGACTCCTCGGATGAAGCCGAGGCCTACTCGGCGCCACCAAAGAGGTTGTACACTCATCGCATCGCACCTTCTCCTTAACTCGACCTCCTGGCGCCGACGGTGCTCCATCCCGCACCCCCATGGAGCGGCTACCTTGAAGCCGGCGCCGCGGGTGACATCTCCACGGCGCCTCTCCCCCAGTGCGAGGCCCCTTCGGCGGCGGCGTCCATACCAGCCGGATCTGCTACTGCTGCTCCGGCTCTCGCTCGCTCGCTCGTGCTACTGCTGCTGCTCCGGCTCTCGCTCGCTCGCTCGTGCTACTGCTGCTGCTCCGGCTCTCGCTCGATCGCTCGCTCGCCCAACTGCTTCTGCTGCTCCCCACCTCGCTCATGCTGCTGCTCTGCTCCGATTAAGCCACACTTCAGTCGACTGAATCGACTTTTGGGTCAGTCGATTTTCAGGGGTTGGGGGGGCTCACCGGAGTTAAGGAAGAACCACCCGCAGCGGGGACGGGGGCTCGCCAGAGAGTTACCCCACTATCTATCTTAGGGTTCAGGGTGGGGGGCGGGGGGCCTAGAGGGCTGGCCGGGGTGGCGGTGGCGAGTTGTTTTAGGGCGGCGAGGCGGCGCTGGGGCCGGTGGTTCGGCCAGTGATGGCTGGTGGCTCCGGGAGGTGCAGGTTGAAGATGAACTGCAGGCCCTCCCTAAACTACATGTCAAGTGCCTCTTTGCTACCATTGCGTTCAGTTTCGACAGTAGCATTCAGATTCCATATTAAATTTCAGTTTCGACAGTTAAGTTCAGAGTCAACAGTTTTTACCTCATCTGTTGTAGTCAGGTGGTTTTTGGTGATGTTAATTTTACATCCATTTTACATCATCTATTCGAGATGCTATTAGAATCCCACTTGAGATTGACGATGTCTGTCTTATGCTGCTTCAGCCTTGATGTCTTACGGCTCACCGGAGCTGCTCCAACGACAGAACGATCCATCACAACAGAGCAGTGCCTTGGACGCCGTCTACAGATTCCTCAGATCTTCCTCCACACCTCCGACAGCCACCTCTGCCTCAACTGCTTCAGCGACCAACCCAATAATGCTGAGGTCGACATGGCTACGACAAAGAGGTTGTACACTTGTTGCATCACTTATTACTATACATTCACGTCGATCCATTAGGGCTATTTTGGTTCAACGGAAAAATGTCGATCCACTGGTTGTTACCATCACTCTAAATTTCTGCATGCTCTCCTTACATAATCTCACCATATTTTTTTGTATGCATGTCGGATATTGTACACAGTCATGCTAAACATGTAGAGAAAAAGAGAAGAGTTTTGCGCGGCTATACAATGTCATGCAGACATCGCTCCATGGTGGGTTCAATGGCAAACCCTCCCCACCCCTCTCCAGATTGTAATCCAGAGGAAGATATCTGTTCTG
Organism: Triticum urartu; assembly: GCF_003073215.2. Taxonomy (NCBI): domain Eukaryota; kingdom Viridiplantae; phylum Streptophyta; class Magnoliopsida; order Poales; family Poaceae; genus Triticum; species Triticum urartu. The sequence goes on along the minus strand of NC_053023.1, from coordinate 646,081,261 downwards.
AGGCGGATTCAGACGCCGCTGACCACTCCTATTACCCCCAAGGTGTTTGCTCTACCTTGGCATGATGATGTTAGTCATATCATGCATATGTTGCCTTACAGTGCCTACTTTTGATATCATATATGCCATCTGCTTAGTTTAGACATGTTCTGTAATGCCACCTGTTTAGTTTCTATATCATATATGGGAATTATACAGTCTCATGTCTTTTAGCCAGCCATAATATATGTGAAATGTGCAATGCCATCCTGTTTAACCAGGCATCATATATTTGAATGATATCTTGCCCATCCTTTTCTTCATTACATTTCCATTTGTCGACAATGTTTGTACATTAAACTACTCTTCCTGTGAATCAGCCATTTGGGTGGGAGATGGAAAAATCTGGAGTGAAAACAAGGCCTTCAGAGCAGACAGTGCTACCTGTCGAAGCAGATCTCTTGTTGGGTCCCGATAGCTCCTCAGAGATGGATTCAGAGAAAGATGACCAGTCCTATTCCCCCACTGAGGTGTATGCTCTAACTTGGCACGGTTATACTGCTCATATCATGCATACGGTGTCTTGCATTGCATAGTTTAGACATCTTATACACAATATTCAACACCATGTTCTTAGTTCATACATCATATCGAATGCCCTCTGTTTAGCATATAAATCACATATGTGAATTAAATGATGCGATCATGATTACTTAGATAACATGTAGGTGAATTATGTGTCATGCGATGCAGTTTAGTTATTCATCATATCTTTGAATTATGTTATGCTATGCTATCCAGTTTAAATAGACATCATATATGTGAAATTATGTCATGCTATCCATTTTAGTTAAACAATATACATGTCAACTGTTTCACGCCCTCTTTTTTCCATACTATCTATTGCATCTGTCTCTCATACAATGTCTGTACATTCAACTATGTTTCCTGTTTATCAGCCATTTGAATTGGAGCGGGTGATGCCAGTATATAGCGGACTAAAAACACGATCTTCAAATAAAATAGTGCTACCTCTTGGTGGAGATAGCACCCCGGTTGTACATGCACAAGAACCAACCCTACCAAACATAACCCAAACTCTCGCAGATTGTCCCCCTACTACGATGGATAGAGAACCAGCTTCACCCAATCTAACCCCAACCCCAGCCGATAGTAACCCAGTTCCTGTTGACACAGCACCATCTCCACCACAGAGCTCCCAAACAAGAGCAGTTAGTAAGGCAACTCCAGTGCCCAAAGGGCTAGTAATATCACAGCGAACCCCAACTCCACCAGTTAGTACACCTATTCCTGCGGAGGAAGCACAACCAGCTAGTCGTAGTTTAGCATCTATCGCATTTGATGTTGTTAAATCGTATGTGCGTATTTTCCCATCTTGGAAATATTATACTGAGGATGAAGGAAAATGCCAGTTGCAGGTGTTTGTCCAGGAGTTATGTGTAAGTAATATTATTCATGGCAATTACTTTGCTTCGTCCCATACATCCTACCTCCATGATGGTTATAATACATCAAATTTTCCCATTTTTCTCTATAGAGAAGGACCGATTTGGAAACTCAGGATGAGGTAACCTGTGCTAATACCTGTGCTATCTTCAAGAATGCTTGGTGGCAGTATCGGAATTACCTGAAGAAAACGTACTTCACCGGCAAAGAAACTCATCAAATTCCCTTACGTTCTCCTGAGACACATTTACTGGACGATGACTGGGAACGCCTTGTTCTATACTGGTCCCGAACCAAGAATGTGGTAAGGTCTATGAGCTCATTTTCTATTTTAAGTATTATATTCTTGCGTCTTACTATACTCTATTCATGTAGAACAAGTGCCTAAACCTGAAGAACAACTGTTCTAATTTAAGATTCCATTGCTATCATAGTTCAAAAAAGCGCTAGGCGTTAATTGTGCGTTTTGCCACGCCTTGCGCTTTACTGACCAAAGCGCATGCTTATGCGCAGTTATGCGTAGTTATGCGCAATGCATTTTGCCAACGCCTAGAGCCTAGGCGCGCTTAAGCGCTCGCTTAGGCGCGCCTTTTTTAATTATGATTGCTTTTCTCTTGTATCACTGTATTTACTCATACAAACTTATTTTTAAATTGAAGGATCCAATCGAAACTCCAATGGCACAGCAGGTATGTTGACGCATGTTTCTTTAATAGGTTTGGTCTTATCAATAGCTCTGTTGATTTCAATTCCAATTGTGTATACAGTTGACTTTCATAGCATGCACATTACTAGCATCACAACAGAGCCAATAGTGTTGTTGTACATGTAGACCCGTGGTACCCATCTGAAATCTTGTTGTGCCGTGTAGTTTCCCGCGCTTTGTATTCTTTCACTGCTGCTTTGTCTTGAACTGATATGATTTGAACCATGTCTCTATTTTGATTTGGCAAGACAATGTAGTGACCATAGGACATAGATATATGTTTGTTTGATGCTTTTATTATGTACTAGTACTTGGCAATAGAAGACTTGGTAGTTTAATCCTGTCCACCTTACTAATGAATTGGTTCACCGAAATGAGTTTCATATACTAGTACATGCTAAACTTGTTATGTGTCTGCTTGTTTCTTCTTTTAGAATGATAACAGAATATTGGGGAAGAGTGCCTTATTAAGCAATGGTAAAGGAAGTAATGCAGATAAGGTTCAGGATAGTGACACATCCTTGTTGGTCTCCAACAAAGCTGATAAAACAGCTAAGGAAGACTATCTTGAAGACAGCGAGACAACTCCAAAGTCCTGTCTTGGTTTAGTGTTCGAGTTACTGGCCACTACCGCTTGCACAAGCTATTCAAACTCACTGTCTGAATCAGTTTGGTTTCTTGAGTCTCAACTACAAGCTGAAAGACATCGATCAGCTGTGCTGCGATAAGAAGTGGAAGGACTACGGAAGTCCCTGGAGCATTCAGATGCATACTTTCTGGTGCAACAGCAAGCGTTGGAGGATTTTAGCGCCAAACAGGACAAAGCTAATCAGCTTGCTAAGCTTATTGCCAGCATGGTGGATACCCAGGATAATGTTTCTTGAGCTCTTCTGAAGTTGTTTCAGTTATGCTCTTGTTTTGCTGCCGCGTTTATTTGCACTGGTGGCCAATTTTGACGGCCAGTGTATGTAATGTGCTGCTTTGTTCCCTATATTTGCACTGGTGGCGAACTTTGATGCCCAGTGGATGTAATCTGTGTAATAGCGGTAATAGGCTAGCGTTAAATGCTTGCTTATTTATTTCCTTATTGTCTTGTTTAGTTGTTTGCTTGTAGTCACTGCAGTTCTTTTTCTGTTTTTTTCTAGTGGCCACAATAGCCTATTTTTGGTAACTAGGCCAAAATAATCATGGCAACACACGGACTGTTGTAACCATGGGCCTCCTGCAGGCCGTATGATCCATGGGCCTTCGTCCGGCCGTATGGTCCATCGGCCTTCTATATGGGCCTTAGGGTCCATGGGCCTTCTATGAGCCGTAGGGCCCATGGGCCTTCTACGGACCGTACTATCCATGGGCCTCATACGGGCCATAGGATCCATGGGCCTTCTATGGGGCGTATCATCACTTCGCCAATCATGGGCCATACTATTTGTGGACCATAACGGGCCGTTAATAGGCCGTATTTGATAACTCTATGAAAACAGCCCAACAGGTTTTTTATGACATGAAAACGGCCCAACGTATTAACGGTCCGCAAACGGGCCGACTATAACGACGGGCTGAATCTGGCCCACAAGCAGAAAATGACAGTAACGGGCCGTATGTAACCGAATGCTGCAAATGAGCCCAAGAATCAATGGGCCCTGAGAAGGCCAAAAGATAACTTGGGCTGGAAACGACCCAATGGAATAACGGGCCGTTAATGGGTATAAAGTGATACACTGTTCATTACGGGCCAGTTTCACCACGGGCCGTTAATGGGCCAAGAGTTACAAAGGTCCTCATATGGGCCGGAAGAAGTCATGGGCCACACATGGGCCGGAAGTTAAAACGGGCTGAATCATATTGGACGGCCCAGATGACGCTACTGGGCCTAATTCGGATAGGGCGTAACGGGCCCTGGGTTAGCGGGCTGTAAATGGGCTATATGCGAAAAGGCCATTAACAGGCTTTCCGTGGGCCGGCCCGCCACCTTTTGACCAAGTCAAACGGGCCGGCCTTTTCACAGGAATGGGCCTCTGTTGGGCCGTGCCATGTGTCGCCGTATCATAGGCGCCTTCGGTCCAATGAGCGGATGACATATGTCCCAACGGTGAGCCGACACGTGTTTCCTCCAGCCAATGATGATTTTACACGTGGAAAATCCCCATTGGTCGATGCTGTTAACGGGTTATCGGATCCAAAACCCAACCCGATAGCTTAACGGCATTCCGTTACGGTGGATGCCACGTGTCGGTCACCCTTGATGAAAGCACTTCTGTGACGCGCGATTTATCGTTATGGAAGTGGACACGTCCGTGATGATAATTTTGGTAATGTCATGGAACACTTCTACGACAGCACAGGTATGACTATCTTGATTCTATCATAAAATCGTCATGGATGTACATGCATGACAAAAAACCCAACCTACTGTGACAAACACGTATCATCACGGAAGTGTATTTTTTGTAGTGTTAGTGGAGGTCGGGGACGAGCGATGGTCTTTTCCTACCAATATATCTCCCTAGGAGCATGCACGTAGTACTTTGTTTCGATAACTAATAGATTTTTGCAATAAGTATGTGAGTTCTTTATGACTAATGTTGAGTCGTGGATTATACGTACTCTCACCCTTCCACCATTGCTATCCTCTCTAGTACCGCGCAACTTTCGCCGCTACCATAAACCCACCATATACCTTCCTCAAAACAGCCACCATACCTACCTACCATGGCATTTCCATAGCCATTCCAAGATATATTGCCATGCAACTTTCCACTGTTCCATTATTATGACATGCTCCATCATTGTCATATTGCTTTGCATGATCATGTAGTTGACATTGTATTTGTGGCAAAGCCACCGTTCATAATTCGTCCATACATGTCACTCTTGAGTCATTGCACATCCCGGTACACCGCCGGAGGCCTTCATATAGAGTCATATTTTGTTCTAAGTATCAAGTTTTAAGTAAATAAAAATGTGATGATCATCATTATTAGAGCATTGTCCCGGCGAGGAAAGGATGATGGAGACTATGATTCCCCCATAAGTCGGGATGAGACTCCGGACGAAAAAAAGAAAAAAAGAGGCCATAAAAAAGAGAAAAGGCCCAAATAAAAAAATAAAAAAATATGAGAGAAAAAGAGAGAAGGGACAATGCTACTATCCTTTTACCACACTTGTGCTTCAAAGTAGCACCATGATCTTCATGATAGAGAGTCTCATATGTTGTCACTTTCATATACTAGTGGGAATCTTTCATTATAGAACTTGGCTTGTATATTCCAATGATGGGCTTCCTCAAAATGCCCTAGGTCTTCGTGAGCAAGCGAGTTGGATGCAAACCCACTAGTTTATTTTGTTGAGCTTTCATACATTTATAGCTCTAGTGCATCCGTTGCATGGCAATCCCTACTCACTCACATTGATATCTATTGATGGGCATCTACATAGCCCGTTGATACGCCTAGTCGATGTGAGACTATCTTCTCCTTTTTGTCTTCTCCACAACCACCATTCTATTCCACCTATAGTGTTATGTCCATGGCTCACGCTCATGTATTGCATGAAGATTGAAAAAGTTTGAGAACATCAAAAGTATGAAACAATTGCTTGGCTTGTCATCGGGGTTGTGCATGATTTGAATATGTTGTGTGGTGAAGATGGAGCATAGCCAGACTATATGATTTTTTAGGGATACCTTTCTTTGGCCATGTTATTTTGAGAAGACATAATTGCTTTGTTAGTATGCTTGAAGTATTATTATTTTTATGTCAATATTAAACTTTTGTCTTGAATCTTATGGATCTGAATATTCTTGCCACAATAAAGAGAACTACATGGATAAATATGTTAGGTAGCATTCTACATCAAAAATTCTGTTTTTATCGTTTACCTACTCGAGGACGAGCAGGAATTAAGCTAGGGATGCTGATAGTCTCCAATGTATCTATAATTTTTGATTGTTCCATGCTACTATATTATCAACCTTGGATGTTTTATATGCATTTATATGCTATTTTATATGATTTTTGGGACTAACCTATTAACCTAGAGCCCAGTGCTAGTTTCTGTTTTTTTTCTTGTTTTAGAGTATCGTAGAAAAGGAAAATCAAACGGAGTCCAATTGACCTGAAACTTCATGGAACTTATTTTTGGAACAGAAGCAATCCAGAAGACTTGGGATCTACGTAAGGGAAGCAACGAGGAAGACACGAGGCAGGGGGGCGTGCCCACCCCCTGGGCGCGCCCTCCACCCTCGTGGGCCCCTCGTGGCTCCCCTGACGTACTTCTTCTGCCAATATATATATCCATATACCCTAAAACTATCGAGGAGCACAATAGATCAGGAGTTCCACCGCTACAAGCCTTCATAGCCACCGAAAACCAATCTAGACCCGTTCCGGCACCCTGCCGGAGGGGGCAATCCCTCTCCGGTGGCCATCTTCATCATCCCGACGCTCTCCATGACAAGGAGGGAGTAGTTCTCCCTCGGGGCTGAGGGTATGTACCAGTAGCTATGTGTTTGATCTCTCTCTCTCTCGTGTTCTTGAGGTGATACGATCTTGATGTATCGTGAGCTTTGCTATTATATTTGGATCCTATGATGTTTCTCCCCCTCTACTCTCCTGTAATGGATAGAGTTTTCCCTTTGAAGTTAGCTTATCGAATTGAGTCTTTAAGGATTTGAGAACACTTGATGTATGTCTTGCGTGGGATACCTGTGGTGACAATGGGGTATTCTATTGATCCACTTGATGTATGTTTTGGTGATCAACTTGCAGGTTCCGTGACCTTGGGAATCTATGCATAGGGGTTGGCACACGTTTTTGTCTTGACTCTCCGGTAGAATCTTTGGGGCACTCTTTGAAGTTCTATGTGTTGGTTGAATAGATGAATCTGAGATTGTGTGATGCATATCGTATAATCATACCCACGGATACTTGAGGTGACATTGGAGTATCTAGGTGACATTAGGGTTTTGGTTGATTTGTGTCTTAAGGTGTTATTCTAGTACGAACTCTAGGGTTGTTTGTGACACTTATAGGCATTGTTCAAGATATCTTCCGATATGCCGATAAATCAGCCGATTTATCGCTTACTGCTGTCTGACCGATAAGATAAATCGGCCGATAAATCAGCCGATATGACGATAAATCGGCCAATATGACGATAAAATGGCCGATTTACCTCTTATCATGGGTCGACCGATAAGTTCCCGATAAGCGATATCCCCAACATTGCTTATAGGAATAGCCCAACGGATTGATTGGAAAGCATAACTTTGAGGTGGTTTCGTACCCTACCATAATCTCTTCGTTTGTTCTCCCCTATTAGTGGCTTTGGAGTGACTCTTTGTTGCATTTTGAGGGATAGTTATGTTATGCAATTATGTTATTATTGTTGAGAGGACTTGCACTAGTGAAAGTATGAACCCTAGGCCTTGTTTCAACGCATTGCAATACCGCTTGTGCTCACTTTTATCATTAGTTACCTTGTTGTTTTTATATTTTCAGATTACAAAAACCATTATCTATCATCCATATACCACTTGTATCACCATCTCTTCGCCGAACTAGTGCACCTATACAATTTACCATTGTATTGGGTGTGTTGGGGACACAAGAGACTCTTTGTTATTTGGTTGCAGGGTTGCTTGAGAGAGACCATCTTCATCCTACGCCTCCTACGGATTGATAAACCTTAGGTCATCCACTTGAGGGAAATTTGCTACTGTCCTACAAACCTCTGCACTTGGAGGCCCAACAATGTCTACAAGAAGGTTGTGTAGTAGACATCAGACCGCCAGATCTTGGAGGAGCACCTATTCTTCGAGGCCACCGTCGACACCGCCGCGCAGTTGTCTACTTTAAAATATAGTTCGTGATGTTTTCTTGAGGCCACCACTAGTGCCTTCTAGTGATTTGTCCTCTGTAATGTTAATATGCAATCTGATGTTCAGTTAACAGTTTGGTCCTCTGAAATGTAATGTTCAGTTAACACTTTGGTCCAACAATTGCTACATTTCGTAATACTATTCTCAAGCATTCTTTGTTTTGTTAACTGTCTTATCTTCTCATACATGTTTCTATTCTGCAATGTTGTGCTCAGTTAACTATTTTGGTTCACTTGGTTTGCTGTCCATTTAATTGTTTGGCTCAGTTCTGCAATTTGATTTTCATTTGTTGTGGGTACAATTTTGTATTGTTATGCATGTGACACCAATCGAATTTGGCTGTACTCAATACATATTCTATTGATAGTATGGCAACTCTCAGTTAACCTGATCAAGATCTTCCTTATGTGTGTTGCAGGGAAACAATGGGAGACACTACGGTTTACCATCGAGGTTTGTTCAAGCAGGGTCCTTTGGCTAATATCACATTATTGTGCAGTTGCAGGAATCATTCTAATATTTAGGTTTCTTACAATTTGGTCTTGCACATGTAGGTCCTGCTGTCAGAGGCTTAGACCCACTGTTCGACCCATTTTGCATATGGGGAAATGAGATGTCCATGAATATCAGTCAAGTCAAGAAACTCAGAAAGATTGTTAGGATGAAGAAACTTGCGACGAAGAACAGCAAGATCTTTGTTTGCACAATGAAGAAGACATCAGTCAACTATAGGATGGTGCCAACTCTTTTACCTTGTTTTTACCCCTTGCGCCACTTCAAAATTTACAACAGCGATTTATGCATAGCTTTGTTTTCAGTACTTTTCAAAGAAGTTCACCGATGATTACCTCTCAAACCACCTGCATGGTCAAGAGGCGAGGAAGGTATTCATTCAACACCCACGGTACAATATTGAACTCTTGCTGAAGAGGATGAAGGTTGGGCGGGCAATTATCCATAGCCACTGGCCTAAAGTTGCAAGGACATTCAACATCACGGAAGGCTCAATATTTTCCTTCCGCTTCTGTGGTTTCCCAGATGAGATTCATCTGTCTATTTTACCGTGTATGATGGTACTTTCCAAAGGTTTTTGATGCTGCATGTGAAACTTGGTGCTGTTGTGTAATGGCGTAATTGAGTGCCGAAGCTATCTGATGTAATTCAATTATGAAATCCTGGTTGCTTTTATACGGATATGAAATATCTGGCATGTTTTATAAGAAATATTAGTTTGATTAGTACATGGATTATCAATAATAGGCTAATTACCCTGCTTATTGGGGTTTTCTATTGCAAACGGTTACTCAGACAACACCGTGGGTGATGAACTCAAACAACCCGCACGGTTTCTAGAAAGTAGGCGGTTCGATCAACTAACAATCACACACGGCTTCCGGCAATGAACTGTTTGCGTTAGGCCACCTTGCACAAACGTTTCCACACAAAGAACTGTGTGTGATGTACATACCTACGGAAATGATTTTCTAGGATTCACCGTGTGGGATGTACATACTTACGGAAATGATTTCTAGGATTCAGCGTGTGGGATGTACATACCTACGGAAATGATTTCTGGATTCATCGTGTGGGATGTACATACCTACGGAAATGATTTCTGGGATTCACCGTGTGGGATGTACATACCTACGGAAATGATTTCTGGGATTCACCGTGTGGGATGTACATACCTACGGAAATGATTTCTGGGATTCACCGTGTGGGATGTACATACCTACGGAAATGATTTCTGGGATTCACCGTGTGGGATGTACATACCTACGGAAATGATTTCTGGGATTCACCGTGTGGGATGTACATACCTACGGAAATGATTTCTGGGATTCACCGTGTGGGATGTACATACCTACGGAAATGATTTCTGGGATTCACCGTGTGGGATGTACATACCTACGTAAGTGATTGGGTTTCCATGCCTCGCCCGATCGCACACGACCCGAGCCCGGGTCCCACGAGGGCCTATCCCCGACGATTTCTGGGTCGTGTGGGAAGGACCCCTCTATCGCCCACACTCACTTGGCGACGGTTCCAAATGCCGTCGCAGAAAGGGGTTTTAAACCGTTTGTTTAGGACGTCGCTGTACCTTGCACAAATGTTTCCACACAAAGAACTGTGTGGGATGTACATACCTACAGAAATGATTTTCTGGGATGCACCGTGTGGGATGTACTGATACGTCTCCAACGTATCTATAATTTTTTATTGCTCCATGCTATATTATCTACTGTTTTGGACATTATTGGGCTTTATTATCCACTTTTATATTATTTTGGGACTAACCTATTAACCGGAGGCCCAACCCAGAATTGCTGGTTTTTTACCTATTTTAGGGTTTCGAAGAAAAGGAATATCAAACGGAGTCCAAATGGAATGAAACCTTCGGAAACGTGATTTTCTCACCGAACATGATCCAGGAGACTTGGACCCTACATCAAGAAATAAAGGAGGAAGCCACGAGGTAGGAGGGCGCGCCTACCCCCCCAGGCACGCCCTCCACCCCCGTGGGCCCCCTGTTGCTCCACCGACGTACTCCTTCCTCCTATATATACCTACGTACCCCCAAATGATCAGATATAGAGCCAAAACCCTAATTCCACCGCCGTAACTTCCTGTATCCACGAGATCCCATCTTGGGGCCTGTTCCGGAGCTCCGCCGGAGGGGGTATCCATCATGGAGGGCTTCTACATCAACACCATAGCCTCTCCGATGAAGTGTGAGTAGTTTACCTCAGACCTTCGGGTCCATAGTTATTAGCTAGATGGCTTATTCTCTCTTTTTTGATCTCAATACAATGTTCTACCCCTCTCTTGTGGAGATCTATTCGATGTAATCTTCTTTTTGCGGTGTGTTTGTTAAGACCGATGAATTGTGGGTTTATGATCAAGATTATCTATGAACAATATTTGAATCTTCTCTGAATTCTTTTATGTATGATTGGTTATCTTTGCAAGTCTCCTCGAATTATCAGTTTGGTTTGGCCTACTAGATTGATCTTTATTGCAATGGGAGAAGTGCTTAGCTTTGGGTTCAATCTTGCGGTGTCCTTTCCCAGTGACAGTAGGGGCAGCAAGGCACGTATTGTATTTTTGCCATCGAGGATAACAAGATGGGGTTTTATCATATTGCATTAATTTATCCCTCTTCATCATGTCATCTTGCTTAAGGTGTTACTCTGTTTTCATGAACTTAGTACTCTAGATGCATGCTGGATAGCGGTCGATGAGTGGAGTAATAGTAGTAGATGCAGGCAGGAGTCAGTCTACTTGTCTTGGACGTGATGCCTATATACATGATCATACCTAGATATTCTCATAACTATGCTCAATTCTGTCAATTGCTCAACAGTAATTCGTTCACCCACCGTAAAATACTCATGCTCTTGAGAGAAGCCACTAGTGAAACCTATGGCCCTCAGGTCTATCTTCATCATATTAATCTTCCAATACTTAGTTATTTCCTTTTTTACTTTGCTTTTATTTTACTTTGCATCTTTACCACAAAAATACCAAAAATATTATCTTATCATATCTATCAGATCTCACTCTCGTCAGTGACCTTGAAGGGATTGACAACCCCTTATCGCGTTGGTTGCGATGAGTTATTTGTTTTGTGCAGGTACTAGGGACTTGCGTGCAGCCTCCTACTGGATTGATACCTTGAAATACTTAAGCTACTTTGCTGCATATCCTTTCCTCTTCGGGGAAATCCAACGCAATGCTCAAGAGGTAGCAAGAAGAATTTCTGGCGCCGTTGCCAGGGAAGTTCGCGCAAGTCAAGATTTAACTCCCGACAACGAGCCATTTCTGGCGCTGTTGCCCAGGAGTCTACGCAAAAGTCAACATACCAAGTACCCATCACAACCCTTATCTCCTGCATTACATTATTTTCCATTTGCCTCTCGTTTTCCTCTCCCCCCACTTCACCCTTGCCGTTTTATTCGCCATCTCTCTCTCTCTATCCTCCCTCTCTTTCTCCATTTGCCTCTCTTTGCCCATTGCACTTTCTGCCGTTATTTCTGAAATTGGGGAAACTATTGTCGATATGGACAATAATATCATGAAAACTTCTGATGCTCCTGCTGAAGAACCCCCTATCTTACATACAAAAAATTCCGTATTGGTAGCGGTAATATTATTGGAAAAGGAGTTATCCAAGATTTCTTTACTTGTGTCAGTGCTTTACCTTCTATGGGTAGTTCTATCCTTCATAGAACCAGTAGTCTTGCAGACGCTATTGCCATGCTTATAGTTGAACTAGAAAGGCAATTTATGCACATGCACCCTTGCATACAAAGGAATTTCCTAGAATTTTCTAATATTGAGCATTCTTCTGTCAAGCGTGCCGCTACTATATTTTTGGCTCATGAAGTCAGATTTATAATAAGAGAGGCCCAAGAAATCTTTGCACATTATAGGGTGGACGCTGGCCGTCCTCCCATAGAAACTATCCTATTTGATCAAGAGGAAATAATGCGTTTTCAATCTCTAGATTATGTTGCTTTTAATGAAAACCTTAGAAAAAAGGTTACCACCAATGTTCTAATTGATAGACTTTCTGAACTTAATAATGATCTTGCTATTCGAAATAATGGGCTAGGATACTCTCTTGAGTATAGGCTCACAAAGTTCTGTGAAAAGAATGCTTATAATGATGAATTGGTTGTGCAATACGAAGGGCCGAAGGAGGAACCTATACCTCCTAAAGTTGATCTTGGGGACTTTTGTCCCATTAAATTTAGCCATTTTGATTATTTTTGCTTGCCTCAAAGAAAACTTGCTGCCGAACGTAGAGAATATGAAATGATTTTTAATGATCTATCTTACTATTATGGCAATACCTAGATCTATCCTTGCTTTTTATGCCTAGCTAGGGGCGTTAAACGATAGCGCTTGTTGGGAGGCAACCCAATTTTATTTTTATTCCTTGCTTTTTGCTCCTGTTTAGTAATAAATAATTTACCTAGCCTATTTTTGTTGTTGTGTTTTTTGTGTTTAATTAGTGTTTGTGCCAAGTAAAACCGTTGGGAAGACTTGGGGAAAGTTTTGATATCTTGCTGTAAAAAACAGAAACTTTAGCGCTCACGCGAACTGCTGCCATTTTTATTTGAAAAGTGCTATTTACTTAATTATTTTTGCAGAGGATTAATAGATAAATTCCTCACGTACAGCAATTTATTTTAGAATTTTTGGGGTTCCAGATCTTGTGCTAGCTACAGATTACTACAGACTGTTCTATTTTTGACAGATTCTATTTTTCGTGTGTTGTTTGCTTATTTTGATGAATCTATGGCTAGTAAAATAGTTTATAAACCATAGAGAAGTTGGAATACAGTAGGTTTAACACCAATATAAATAAAGAATGAGTTCATAACAGTACCTTGAAGTGGTCTTTTGTTTTCTTTCGCTAACGGAGCTCATGAGATTTTCTACTTTGAGTTTTGTGTTGTGAAGTTTTCAAGTTTTGGGTAAAGATTTGATGGATTATGGAACAAGGAGTGGCAAGAGACTAAGCTTGGGGATGCTCATGGCACCCCCAAGATAATCTAATGACACTTAAAAGCCAAAGCTTGGGGATGCCCCGGAAGGCATCCCCTCTTTCGTCCACTTCTATCGGTAACTTTACTTGGAGCTATATTTTTATTCACCACATGATATGTGTTTTGCTTGGAGCGTCTTGTATGATTTGAGTCTTTGCTTTTTAGTTTACCACAATCATCCTTGCTGTACACACCTTTTGATAGAGCCATACATGATTTGGAATTTGTTAGAATACTCTATGTACTTCGCTTATATCTTTTGAGTTATATAGTTTTGCTCTAGTACTTCACTTATATCTTTTAGAGCACGGTGGTGGATTTGTTTTATAGAAACTATTGATCTCTCATGCTTCACTTAGATTATTTTGAGAGTCTTAAATAGCATGGTAATTTGCTTAAATAATCCTAATATGCTAGGTATTCAAGATTAGTAAAAAAATTCTTATGAGTGTTTTGAATACTAAGAGAAGTTTGATGCTTGATGATTGTCTTGAGATATGGAGGTAATAATATCAAAGTCGTGCTAGTTGAGTAGTTGTGAATTTGAGAAATGCTTGTGTTGAATTTTGCAAGTCCCGTAGCATGCACGTATGGTAAACTTTATGTAACAAATTTGAAACATGAGGTGTTCTTTGATTGTCCACCTTATGAGTGGCGGTCGGGGACGAGCGATGGTCTTTTCCTACCAATCTATCCCCCTAGGAGCATGCGCGTAGTGCTTGGTTTTTGATGACTTGTAGATTTTTGCAATAAGTATGTGAGTTCTTTATGACTAATTTTGAGTCCATGGATTATACGCACTCTCACCCTTCCATCATTGCTAGCCTCTTCGGTACCGTGCATTGCCCTTTCTCACATTGAGAGCTGGTGCAAACTTCGCTGGTGCATCCAAACCCCGTGATATGATACGCTCTTTCACACATAAAACTCCTTATATATTCCTCAAAACAGCCACCATACCTACCTATTATGGCATTTCCATAGCCATTCCAAGATATATTGCCATGCAACTTTCCCCCATTCCGTTTATCATGACACATTCATCATTGTCATATAGCTTAGCATGATCATGTAGTTGACATAGTATTTGTGGCAAAGCCACCATTCATAATTCTTTCATACATGTCACTCTTGATTCATTGCATATCCCGGTACACCGCCGGAGGCATTCATATAGAGTCATCTTTTGTTCTAGCATCGAGATGTAATCATTGAGTTGTAAATAAATAGAAGTGTGATGGTCATCATTTTCTAGAGCATTGCCCCAAGTGAGGAATGTAAAAAAAGAGAAAGGCCATAAAAAAGAGAGAAGGCCCAAAAAAAGAGAGAAGGGACAATGCTACTATCCTTTGCCACACTTGTGCTTCAAAGTAGCACCATAATCTTCATGATAGAGAGTCTTTTGTTTTGTCACTTTCATATACTAGTGGGAATTTTTCATTATAGAACTTGGCTTGTATATTCCAACAATGGGCCTCCTCAAGTGCCCTAGGTCTTCGTGAGCAAGCAAGTTGGATGCACAGCCACTTAGTTTCTTTTGTTGAGCTTTCATACATTTATAGCTCTAGTGCATCCATTGCATGGTAATCCCTACTCCTTGCATTAACATCAATCGATGGGCATCTCCATAGCCCATTGATTAGCCTCGTTGATGTGAGACTTTCTCCTTTTTGTCTTCTCCACATAACCCCCATCATCATATTCTATTCCACCCATAGTGCTATGTCCATGGCTCGCGCTCATATATTGCGTGAAAGTTTATAGGTTTGAGATTACTAAAGTATGAAACAATTGCTTGGCTTGTCATCGGGGTTGTGCATGATGAGAGCATTCTTGTGTGACGAAAATGGAGCATGACTAAACTATATGATTTTGTAGGGATGAACTTTCTTTGGCCATGTTATTTTGAGAAGACATAATTGCTTAGTTATTATGCTTGAAGTATTATTATTTTTATGTCAATATGAACTTTTATCTTGAATCTTTCAGATCTGAATATTCATGCCACAATTAAGAAGAATTACATTAAAATTATGCCTAGTAGCATTCCACATCAAAAATTCTGTTTTTATCATTTACCTACTCGAGGACGAGCAGGTATTAAGCTTGGGGATGCTTGATACGTCTCCAACGTATCTATAATTTTTGATTGCTCCATGCTATATTATCTACTCTTTCGGACACTATTGGGATTTATTATCCACTTTTATATTATTTTGGGACTAACCTATTAACCGGAGGCCCAGCCCAAAATTGCTGGGGTTTTTTTTTCCTATTTTAGGGTTTCGGAGAAAAGGAATATCAAACGGAGTCCAAACGGAATGAAACCTTCGGGAACGTGATTTTCTCACCGAACATGATCCAGGAGACTTGGACCCTACGTCAAGAAATTAAGGAGGAAGCCACGAGGTAGGGGGCGCACCTACCCCCCAGGCGCGCCCTCCACCCTCGTGGGCCCCCTGTTGCTCCACCGACGTACTCCTTCCTCCTATATATACCTACGTACCCCCAAACGATTAGATACGGAGCCAAAACCCTAATTCCACCGCCGCAACTTCCTGTATCCACGAGATCCCATCTTTGGGCCTGTTCCGGAGCTCCGCCGGAGGGGGTATCCATCACGGAGGGCTTCTACATCAACACCATAGCCTCTCGGATGAAGTGTGAGTAGTTTACCTCAGACCTTCGGGTCCATAGTTATTAGCTAGATGGCTTCTTCTCTCTCTTTGGGTCTCAATACAATGTTCTCCCCCTCTCTTGTGGAGATCTATTCGATGTAATCTTCTTTTTGCGGTGTGTTTGTTGAGACCGGTGAATTGTGGGTTTATGATCAAGATTATCTATGAACAATATTTGAATCTTCTCTGAATTCTTTTATGTATGATTGGTTATCTTTGCAAGTCTCTTCGAATTATTAGTTTGGTTTCGCCTACTAGATTGATCTTTCTTGCAATGGGAGAAGTGCTTAGCTTTGGGTTCAATCTTGCGGTGTCCTTTCCCAGTGACAGTAGGGGCAGCAAGGCACGTATTGTATTGTTGCCATCGAGGATAACAAGATGGTTTTTTTACCATATTGCATGAATTTATCCCTCTACATCATGTCATCTTGCTTAAGGCGTTACTCTGTTTTCATAAACTTAATACTCTAGATGCATGCTGGATAGCAGTCGATGAGTGGAGTAATAGTAGTAGATGCAGGCAGGAGTCGGTCTACTTATCTTGGACGTGATGGCTATATACATGATCATACCTAGATATTCTTATAACTATGCTCAATTTTGTCAATTGCTCAACAGTAATTCGTTCACCCACCGTAAAATACTTATGCTCTTGAGAGAAGCCACTAGTGAAACCTATGGCCCTCGGGTCTATCTTCATCATATTAATCTTCCAATACTTAGTTATTTCCTTTGTTTTTTACTTTGCTTTTATTTTACTTTGCATCTTTACCACAAAAATACCAAAAATATTATCTTATCATATCTATCAAATCTCACTCTCGTAAGTGATCGTGAAGGGATTGACAACCCCTTATCGCGTTGGTTGCGATGAGTTATTTGTTTTGTGCAGGTATTAGGGACTTGCGTGCAACCTCCTACTGGATTGATACCTTGGTTCTCAAAAACTAAGGGAAATACTTACGCTACTTTGCTGCATCATCCTTTCCTGTTTGGGGAAATCCAACACAGTGCTCAAGAGGTAGCATGTGCATACCTACGGAAATGATTTCTGGGATTCACCGTGTGTGATGTACATACCTACAGAAATGATTTCTGGGATTCACCATGTGGGACGTACATACCTACGGAAATGATTTCTTGGATTCATCGTGTGGGATGTACATACCTACAGAAATGATTTCTGGGATTCACCGTGTGGGATGTACATACCTATGGAAATGATTGGGTTTCCATGCCTCGCCCGATCGCACACGGCCCGAACCTGGGTCCCACGAGGGCCTATCCCCGACGATTTCTGGGTCGTGTGGGAAGGACCCCGCTATCGCCCACACTCACTTGGCGATGGCTCCAAATGCCGTCGCGGAAAGGGGTTTTAAACCGTTTGTTTAGGACGTCATTGTACTAGTACCTCCTTACTTGATTGTGGATTTCTTTTATGGGGGACTCGGTCAACAGAGTAAGCAGGTGTTGGATGTTACTTATCACGGATCCTTTATGGATTCTAATATTTCCCAATCTTTGAGGTTACTTGATAGGATGCGCCAAAACGCTGAAAGTTGGTTCCTATGCTTGAAAGATAAGAAGAAGATTGATCATGGTTATGATAGTGTTAAATTCTTCTCTAAGACCGAGAAGATGAAAAATCTTCGTCATGAGTTTAATATTGGAACCGACCTTTCTTTACAAATTTTGTAGGACTTTTCAGAGTTTTTTTAATTACTAGATGAAAGATTTGTTAGGCATAATAGGCAATCTAAAGCAATCTGAATGATGGAACTAATGACAAAGAAATCCACTCCGAATCTCAACAGGAAAGAAGCTACTTTGAGTGGAAAGCAAAAGAAAAGGGTGAGTCACTCCCAACTAAGCATAAGAAGAGTGTCAAGGTCAAACATTATCGGTGGAAGAGCTTGCTACGCCTATATCGGTGGTAAATAAAGAAACCCATCTAGATCAAGATATCACTGCTTATTTAAAATGTTGCACTGAAGGCAAAGATATAGGTAAACAAGCATTGTCATGTTCATTTGGTAGCAAGTCTTACTTTGGATTGTGTGATCCCGAATCCCCTTGTTAATATTATTCCCTATAGTCTTTATGCAAAAATTTATGGTGATATCTCACCACACACTCTTGAGCCAACTGATGTGGTTATTAAGCTTGCAGATAATACTGATAGAGCACCTTGTGGGATCAAAGGATGTCAACATTATTATTGGTTTGCTTATATGTTGTATTGGCATATTTAGGGTGGGCATGACGGGCGCATCCGTCATGTTAGACCCGGCCCGCGCGGGTCCACCCGATCCACATATATTCGTCCCCATCCGCTCTCCGGACCAAACCCTAGCCACTGCACTCCACTCCTCCCAACTCCCCTCTGCCACCCAAGCTCCCGTTCGGCGTTCTCCGTCCTTTTCCGGCATGGCGGGCAGCGGATCCGAGTCTTACACTGAAGGAAATATGCCCTAGAGGCAATAATAAAGTTGTTATTTATATTTCCTTATATCATGATAAATGTTTATTATTCATGCTACAATTGTATTAATCGGAAACTTAGTACATGTGTGAATACATTGACAAACAGAGTGTCACTAGTATGCCTCTACTTGACTAGCTCGTTGAATCAATGATGGTTATGTTTCCTAACCATAGACATGAGTTGTCATTTGATTAACGGGATCACATCATTAGAGAATGATGTGATTGACTTGACCCATCCGTTAGATTAGCACGATGATCGTTTAGTTTGTTGCTATTGCTTTCTCCATAACTTATACATGTTCCTATGACTAGGAGATTATGCAACTCCCGAATACCGGAGGAACACTTACTATGCTATCAAACGTCACAACGTAACTGGGTGACTATAAAGATGCTCTACAGGTGTTTCCGATGGTGTTTGTTGAGTTGGCATAGATCAAGATTAGGATTTGTCACTCCAAGTATCGGAGAGGTATCTCTGGGCCCTGTCGGTAATGCACATCACTATAAGCCTTGCAAGCATTGTAACTGATGAGTTAGTTACGGGATAATGCATTACTGAACGAGTAAAGAGACTTGCCGGTAACGAGATTGAACTAGGTATTGAGATACCGACGATCGAATCTCGGGCAAGTAACATATCAATGACAAAGGGAACAACGTATGTTGTTATGCGGTTTGACCGATAAAGATCTTCATAGAATATGTAGGAACCAATATGAGCATCCAGGTTCTGCTATTGGTTATTGACCGGAGATGAGTCTCGGTCATGTCTACATAGTTCTCAAACCCGTAGGGTCCGCACGCTTAACGTTCGGTGACGATCGGTATTATGAGTTTATGTGTTTTGATGTACCAAAGGTAGTTCAGAGTTCCGGATATGATCACGGACATGACAAGGAGTCTCGAAATGGTCGAGACATAAAGATCGATATATTGGATGACTATGTTTGGACATCGGAATGGTTCCGAGTGAGTTCGGGCATATATCGGAGTACCGGGGGGTTACCGGAACCCCTCGAGGAGTGTATGGGCCTTATTGGGCCTTAGTGGGAGAGAGGAGGAGGCGGCCTGGTAGGGGGCGCGCCCCCAAGCCCAATCCGAATTAGGAGGGGGGCCGGCCCCCCTTTCCTTCCTCCCTCTCTCCTCCTTCCTTCCTCTCCTAGTCCTACTTGGAAGGGGGGAATCCTACTCCCGGTGGGAGTAGGACTCCCCTAGGGCGCGCCATAGAGAGGGCCGGCCCTCCCCCTCCTCCAATCCTTTATATACGGGGGAGGGGGAACCCCATAGACACACAAGTTGATCATTGATCTATTAGCCATGTGTGGTGCCCCCTCCACCATAATCAACCTCAGTTATATCGTCGTAGTGCTTAGGCGAAGCCCTGCGCCGGTAGCTTCATCATCACCGTCATCACGCCGTCGTGCTGACGAAACTCTTCTTCGACACTCAACTGGATCAAGAGTTCGTGGGACGTCACCGAGCTGAACGTGTGCAGATCGCGGAGGTGCCGTACTTTCGGTACTAGGGTCGGTCGGATCGTGAAGACTACATCAACCTCGTTGTCATAACGCTTCCGCTTACGGTCTACGAGGGTACGTGGACAACTCTCTTCCCTCTCGTTGCTATGCATCACCATGATAGATCTTGCGTGTGCGTAGGAAATTTTTAGAAATTACTGTGTTCCCCAACATACACCTCCATATCCGTCGACCCCGAGCTCATCCCGCGCGGCCTCGAGGAGGATATGACCGTCCGGCTTGCACTCCGCCACTCTGAGGAGGAGGCCACCCGACGACAACACTTGGACCCCTTCCGCCGGGAATCCATTGCGTCCGCCCAAATGGCGCATGGATTTGCCGTGAGGTGTGTCACCGCTGCCTCACCGGAGGCAGGGCGGTCCATCTGGCATCCGAACACGGTGGCAGATGCGCAACCCCTTCGTTGGCGTGCCGAGACGGAGATGAACACATGGGCGTCGTCCGAAGCAAATATGGCGTGGCATGCCTACCGTGCGAGGCAGCGGGCGCGGAAGACGGCGATATCCCTCGCGGCGATGGACGTTGGCGAGTCAGAGTCGCATTCCCTGGCGCCCCGCATGGTGCACCAGTCTGGCGCCACAACCGTGTCGTGGTGGATGTCGCCGGCTCCTCCAAGACGGATCCATCATCGATCTCACGTCCACCGACACCATCAAGGTTCTGTGCTCCGACGAGAAAGAGTAGGACACAGGAGACAGCAACGCCTTTAGTCCTGCGAGCCAGCTCCGCTTAGATTAGGTTTTATGTTGCATGTAATTGTATGGATTTGAGCTTTTTAAATTGAGGTATCTAATTGCGGAAGAGATTATTTGAGGACAGACTGCTCACTCTCGGATGCTCTAAGCCCTCATGGTCTAATTCATAGGTAGGGTGGTCATGGTATCGTGGTTTCCTTTCTTTTGTGTCGGATGATATTGTGGTTTTTGGCAGGTGTTTTTGTGTTCGGTGTTGTCATAAGCTGGACCAGCTCTTTTCTTATGAGTGGAGTTGCAGGAATCTACTCCATGACAACACAAATCATTGTACGATCAAAGTTATTAAACTGAGGTGTGGTCCGGTTCATGGATATTCTGAGAGGCTCTACCGTCTCCCTATCATCAGGTCAGAGCTACCACCTACCGGTCCAATAAACTAGTACGAAACTCTCGTTGTGTTGTCCCTACTGTTTGCCTGTCACTTTCAAGTTAGAGTAGCGACAAGTGGAAACGCTAAAACGTATAAACACCGGACTGCAGCATAGTTGGCGGATGTCAAACTTCACCAAAGCCATTTCGTGCAAAAGAAGTCACAAATGATGTACATTATTCCGAGTTTCATGGGCGAAGGTGGACAAAAATTTCCACTTTGCCAGTGCTAAACAAAGAGAAAACAACAAGAGAAAAGTCATCTTGGTAGGTTTGGGCTACGACCCTATCCACCTCCGGCGCTGCGAAATAGTCACCCCGGAGATGCTAATCTGCTACTGTCATTTCTGCCAGAAGACTAAACTGAAATCAACTGATGATGTGCTATTCCTGGGTTATTATCATTCTTGATCATGGGCTGGCTGCTGTTGCTCCTTCCATCTCACCAAGGAATCCAGGAACTCCATCACCTGCGTGGCAATTTGGCCAGTGAAACGGCCAGATAGGTGAGAAATTGACCGAGCAAAATCAAAAGGGATGCAGAAATCAGGCATGAAAATTGTTAAGAGTTTTTACTTCAGATGGAGCTATCAGCGAGTAGAAGGCTTCAGTCTCCTTGGGCACCTGTGAAACTATAATTCCGTACCCACAGTTCCGCTCGCGAAGCACCTGATCATCGTGGCAAACAAACAGAAGAAAGGTGGTGTTTGTTCAGTGGAATCGTGACTGGAATGAGCATATGGCCCTTTCTTCTGAAGAAGAATAGTTTAAAACCTTGAACGCGTCTTCGTCAGTTCGGTCGTCCCCGATGTAGATAGGAAGAACGCTTCCAGGGTCATCTAGCCGGAGCGACTGGAGCAGGAACTCAACTGCCTTCCCCTTATCCCAGTCGATCACTGGACGAACCTCTAAAACCTGCGCCATTGTACGTGGTGAAGAGATGCACATTTCTGTCACGCTGATAGAAGAGTTAGAACACGTAGTGGAAGGAAGATTTCTAATGTTCCTACCTTTCGTCCGGTTGTTAGTTTGAGACGAGGAAAAGACTTCAGCACATCATCGACAAGCTGCGCGACCGAATTCCAGTCCTGGAAACAGGCAAGACAGACGAAAATTTCAGAGGAACTTGCAGTGGTTGCCGTAAGTGGAGACAGTGGCGGAGCGTGAATCAAATATTAGGAGGGGCCAAATGAGTGTATATGGCATAGAAAAGGCTAGGATGATCAGAGACACCGGACGATTAGTAGAGCAATTAGCAGCTAAGTAAATGTATTTGGTAAATTTTCCTCTTGGAAGGGGGGCCAGGGCCCGAAATTGTCCCCACTACGCTCTGCCACTGAGTGGAGAGGCAAGAGCAGCTAGAGAAACGTGAGATCAACTCTACCTGCTTGTCGACGTTGCGGTAATGTACAGACACACAGAACTTGTTGTTCTCAACATTTGCACCCTTGATTGATCTTGTGGCCTCCACTAGGGAGTTGTAAGCCTGTTGTGCAGAAAACAAAACAAAGTAAGTAGGTTAGTATTTTCATTGTAGGGTGACATGTTTATTGTTGTAACTTTTAAAAGTGTTGCACTGTGTACCTCAGTGATCATGGGTAAAAACTCACTTGCAGGCTGGAAAAGTTTGGCTTCTTTGTCCTGCAATAAAGCAGAGTTCCGAGAATAATCATAAACCTAAACAGAAACACATATTTGTAGTATTAAGGCAAGAGCAAAAAGGAAGCAATATTTTTTTTGCCAATATTTTCAGGCAATCCAATAAAGCAATTCAACCGACCCTGACTTCTGTAAACGAAGAAAGAAGTACTCACATCTTCTGTTTTATTTTCAGAATCTGCAGAAGATAGCATTATGTCCATACCATGACTTCCAGCGTAGTAGAGCTCTTTCAGGTTTACAAATTCGAACACCTGAACATGAAGGGGCAAGGACAATACCATCAGCTTCATACAAGTAGGGATTATTCCAACGGTCACATGCCAACTCGTGCAAAAGTTGCTCAAACCTTGTCACGGGACCTCCCGCTGACAATCGCTGTAGGGAAGAACTTTGCGACATTCTTCACAGCAACACGCATCTGAAGGAAGTTTTCCAGATTGAGCAACCAAGTTACATACATAAAGGCGTCAAGCAATTTTTCAGAAGCAACCATATTTATACATACATAAAGGCGTCAAGCAATTTTCAAAACCAAGCATTTTTATCAGAGTTGTGGGTTACCTCTGGGGACATGAAAGCCTTCTCGGGATCATTGACAATAGGCGAAAGCGTGCCGTCATAGTCCAGAAACAAGGCGATCTTCTTGCCGTGCGCACTTGCTATGATCCGGTCGAAGGAAGTTAAAGCAGAAGGGCATGTTGCCTGCAACAAATGGCAAAACTTTAGAAACCTTTGCATGAGACACCAAATAGACAACTGAAAACCGAAAGAAATATTGATCTTACCAGCCAAGCTTTGTAAGGAGAAACTTCATCAGATAGACCATCAGAGTCAGAATGCACAGATGGCTTTATATGGGTTGACGTTGGTGTCATCACACCGAGCAGTCCATCGACGACTTCAACAAGTTTACGTCTGCTGATGTATGTCACACTCGCGGAAGAACAGGGATGCCTCTTGGATGTGACTGAAGATGGCATGAGATTTGAGGGTACTGAAGATGGCATTGACAACACTGGCTGGCTTTTGGCCACATGATCCGACATGGCAGGCAAGCTATTGCTACTATACACTTGAGAAATAAATCAATGAATAGGCTAATTGCAAATTGGGATCAAAACTAGGTGGAGAAGGGGTTCTGTTAACTACTCCTTGTCAATGAAAAACCAAAGAGTAGATTTAACCCACAGTCTTGTCAATGAAAAACCACTTCTTCAGCGTTTTCTTGTCAGTGTAAGTGCGCACACGGTTCCTTATCAGAAAGTTACCAGTGATCTGATGAAAGAAGTAAGGTAACATTAGACATAAGTGCATCCACGCATAGAAAACCCAAAATACTTACAATCGCATTAAACGGTGTACCTTCATATACACCGGTGTGAGAGCGCATGTGCAATTGTGCGTCACAAAAGTGAAACTTCAGTAGGAAAGGAACCACGTAATTCAACGTTCATATATACTTGATCAGATATCATTGCTGCATGAGTCAAAGAGTAAGTCGTCCATGTCACTGATCTAAAAACGTCATAATGCTCCAAGGATTTCATCACATCATGCATGCATGGACCGGATTTGTAATGACATAAAGCCCCACATCAGTGTCCTCATGAGTCATGACTCAGAGGATGATGAAAACAACAGCATAGATTTCCTAGGCAGAACTTAGATTTAGTTTTTTTTGGATAAAAGGGAGATCTGAATAGATCTGCCTTACACCACAGATTCGAAATAATCACTGCTTATAATCAAACAACACGTGGTCTTCTACTAGATTAGGAATTCCGATGATCCCTTCTAATAGATTAGGGATTCCGACGGTAGAAGACCACGTTAATCTAAAACGGAAAGAAATAGAGATGGATTATGAATTCGAGACAAGAGATTCTTTAAACCAATTGCACAATCGGCTGCGGAAGGGGAAAACACAATCGGGAATACGGAAATTTGCAATGGAGAAACAAACCTGGTTACGAAGAATAGGAGATCGGCGTGTTCGCAAGGAAGAAGGAGCAGAGAGGAAAATGCGGCCGTCGTGGAAGCCTATATATATAGGAGAGCGGAGGGTAGAAAGGGGATTTCCAACCCCGTCTGTTTTTACTTTCGGCCAAAAAACCCGGCAGATCCTATATGACGCCCGATCGTCGCTACTTCGCTGCAGCAGCGAAGCGAGCGAACGAGGCGACACGGGCCGGCCCACTTCGAGCGACCACCCGGTTTTCGAGACCTTCTAGTAAGTTCCCTGAACCGGGGTTTTCTTCTTTTGCCCTTTTACCCGTTTTTTCCTCTCTTTTTTTATGTTTTTGTTTCTATTTCTTTTTCCTTTTCTTTCATTTTATCATTTATCGTTTTTATTTTTACACTTTGTTTTCAAGAAAATGTGTTGAAATCCCAAATTTTGTACAAGATTTAAAAAATTGTCCATTGTTTTCAAATTTTGTTCACAATTTTAATTTGTCCAGTGTATATCATAAAGTGTTCAATGTGTATTTAAAAGTTTTTCCAGTGTATATCAAAAATAGTTCAATGTGTAGTTAAAAATTCTTCGGCGTATGTTATAAAAATGTTCAATGTATATTTGAGAATTGTTCATCGTATATAAAAAATTCAATAAATGTTTGTTTTTCATAGTTTTGATCATGTTTTCAATAATTATTCATGTTTTTCTGAAAAAATCATGTTTAAAAAGTTTGTTTGAGTTTCAAAATTTGTTCAAGAAAACATTATTCATTTTTTAAGGAGGATTAAAAAAATGGACCTGCCACCGTGCATCATATTTTTAGGTTGGCGCTGTAATTTAACACAAATACATTAATAAAACGTAGAGGGTTCAGATTTAAAATCATGGCACTCGGGCATAGCGATAAGCATTAAACATAGCAAAGTCATAGCAATATCAATCTTAAAACATAGTGAATACTAGGGATCAAGCCCTAAAAAATCTGACAACGGTTACATAAGAAATCTCATCCAAATCCCATCTACCTCCATATGCCTACAAAAAACTTACTCACACATGGATGTGAGCATCATAAAAATGCCGGTGGAGAAGGGTTGGTGATGATGACGTCGGTGAGTCCATCTCTTCAAAGCGAGAAAAGGACTCTAGATCAGGGCTCCCGATGAAGAATAGGAGGTGACGGCGGCTCCATATTGTAAAATGCGATGATGATTTTTTTTTGATTCATCGTATGGTGGTGGCTAGAGGCCCCACACGGGTAGGTGGCGCGCCCTGGGAGGGTTGCCGCGCCACCTAGACCTGTGGCGGCCTGGTGCCCCCCTCTAGTACTTCTTCACTCCAAAAATATTTATTTATTCTAAAATAAAACTCCATAAATACCCGTCCAATTCCGAGCACTTTTATTTCTGTAAAAAAACACCATGGTAGTTCTATTAAAAACAACGTCAGTCCGGGTTAGTTTTATCGAAATCATGCAAATTAGAGGCCATAACAAGAGCAAAGAGTTTGGAAAAGTAGATAAGTTAGAGATGTATCAAGTATTAATTATACTTTTAGCTCATTGTTGGGTTCGACACTCTTACTTATCGAAAAGGCTACAATTGACCCCCTACACTTGTGGATTATCACCCTACTGGAGTCGACCTGACCATGTCGATAACAGTCGGTAAGTCTTCATGCAAGTGCTCTTAAGGACCAACGCCCTGGAGTCATAAAAATCGTCGTCGTTCAACCCTTGAATCGATTTGAAGTGCCGAACACCATAACTCACCGCCGCGCATGCACGACGACAAAACCTAACCTCACCGCCCCATGGATATAACATGAATTTATGCCGGAGCTTTGCCGATTTCGTCCATATGGACGAACTTGAGGATCATCGGAGCCCTGAAGACCAACTCAATGAAGAAGCACCGCCATCCACCCGAATACCGCCCTACAAGGACTAAAAATCATAACATAAACTATTAGCCAGAGTAGAGGCACCTTGATTCTTCTCCCCACCACGGGCTGCCGAAGTGGCTGGCAGAGGGGAGGCGAATCCACGGTCTCGCTGGTGGTTCTTGGAGCGGAGTTGTAAACCCTTGCCGTTGCTAGGGAAGAGGAAATGCTAGATGCATATAGTTTTTTTTTACTTAGAGTAAACTTTTGTCAGAAAAATGACTCAGGATCGTGATCGGCAAACTGCAGCAATGACCATATCCGCACCAACCATCTCACATCACCACACAGGCAATGAGGTTTCTCGACACCAGTGCCTTGAGGAAGGAAACGATTATCAAGTGTCGTGTCACTAGATTCAACCATCACGGATAGCATCTAGGTTATCACCCTGAAGAATCAAATCGGAGCATATCTTCTAGAACCACCGGGCACAGGGGCGACGCGGTGAGACCTCCTAATTGGCACGTTACGCACCAGTTGGTGCTCCGGCGCTCATGCATGCTTGGTTTGGGCCGGCCTTGTTTAGAGCTCATGATGATTGCTTTGCCTCGCTACTATGCGCTTGGTCGCAACTTTTTTTCCATTTCTTTTGAAAAAACCCAACACAGTCCTTAAAACTAAAGGGATGGCGGTCTTCCTTAGTTCGCTATCTTCGGATGGTCAATGGTTGACCTATCAACCATTCACCGCTCACCATTTGACTTTTGTAAAAATAATCTTTAAAAAAAATACAAAATATGAAAAGATTTCATAGATTTGCAAATAATAAAGGAATTGGAATTAAAAAAAGCAAATAACCAAAAAAACTTCATGAATTCCAAAATGTCATAGAAAAAGTTCACTGATTTTGAAAATGTTCATGATTTTTGAAAAAGTTTGTGATGTTTTAAAAAAGTTGGAGAATTCAAAAAAGTTCACGGTTTGAAAAAAGTTCATCGATGTTGAAAAAAAGTTCATGAATTTGGAAAAAGTTCACGGATTTTGAAAAAAGGTTTGTGGATTTGAAAAAATTTAATCGATTTTGAAACAATATTTCACAGGTTTGAAAAAAGTTCATCGATTTTGAAAAAAAATCATTTATTTTTAAATGGTTTATGGATTTGAAACAAAGACGCAAAAGCTAAAGAAAAGTTAATGAATTTGAAAAAAGTTCATCAATTTTGGAAAAACTCACTAGAAAGTTAGCAAATAACTAAAAAAAGTCCGTTAATTTGAAAAAGTTCACGAACCCGAAACCAGTTCACGAGTTCAAAAAAAGTTTGTGCATTTGGAAAAACTTCATGAACATGTAAAATTTCACGGGATTCAAAAAAAAGTTGTGTGTTTGAAAAACATGCACAAGTTCAAAAAAATCATGAATTTCACGAAAAGTTCATGCATTTGAAAGATCCAATTAACGAATTTGGAAGAAGTTTATGATTTAGAGGGAATAAAGTTCACAAATCTGGGAAATTGATTCTCGGATTTGAAAAAAAACTTGAATTATTTGAAGGGGAAAAGTTCACAAAAATTCCAAAAAGTTCAAGATGAAATAAAAACATTCAGAAAAAATGATATTTGTTAGGAATTTGAGAAAACTTTCATGAATTTGATGAATTTAAAAAAAGTTCACACATTTAGAAAAAGAAAAAATATGAAATAAAAGTAAAAGATTAAAAACTGTCCAGAAAACAAGAAAAAGAATAAGGACAAATTGGTGAGAAGCTTCCCATAACCTGCTGGAACCTTCTAGAAGCTTTAGAAAACCGGGTTTTTTTAAGGCAAATTGAGAAAACTGGCTGGGTATGTTCCGAAAAACAATCAGGGCCCATTTAAGGTACGAAGCATGTTTGGTCGAGAAAGAAAATAAAACAGGCCGAGCCCAGGTGGGATGGGGTGTGCGCACGTTAACCGGCCCATATCATGCGATGAAAGCATGTAAGCCCATTTATTTAGCATCTAGAGACTCTTGAAGAGTTGAGGCTGAAGATTCTCACTAGTGAAACACGACTCTGCCCCCGTGGTGAACTCCGGCGACTGGCGTTGTGACGATTCTCCCTTCCCCTTGATCCTTTCCTCTGCGTCCTCCTTGATTCTTCTCTGATCTATTTGCTCTCCCATCTTTTCTCATGTTATTTCAATAGCCTGTCCCTCATCCACAAGCTCCGCCTCTGTTCTTCTCAAATCCAGAGCATGAAAGGTGAAAAGCGGTGGCGACTTTCGGTGAGTATCTGGTGATTGGCGTGATGCTGCCCTTCCTCCCCCCCGCCCCCTCTCCCATGATCTAATCTCTTTATTTCCTTATCTTCCCCTTCATCCTCTTTTTATCCCTATCCCGATTGCTAGCCTGTGCTCCATCTTGGTGGCGCGGTGCTGATCCCCTTCTTCTTCTAATCTTGCCCATCTCAGTTGTCGCCTCTTGGATCCCCCGTCTTCCATAGCCTGATTCACCCCATCCCATCTCTTTTCTCTCTGGATTCCTTGCCTTTAGTCCTCTTCCTCCCAGATCCGTTCGGTGGCCTCAAGATCCAAGCATCGATTGTTGCTTCACTTCCTGTCCGCTCTTGGCTGCACCGGGGCCTGTGCTGATGCTAGCTTCGCCATGAGGGCCATTGCTTGGAATTGTCGAGGTATGGGCAGGGACCTCAGCAATGAGCGGATGTTATACCTGGCTAACTTGATGCGGTCCATGAAGGCTCAGATAACTTTTGTTTCGGAAATCAAGCCCTCCAAAGTTCGTTCTATTGATCTTGTTAACAGGTTTGATGTTACTAATGGTTTTGTTGTTCCTTCTAGAGGTACTTTGGGAGGGCTTTGGTTAATGTGGACCAATGATCTTAAAATCTCTGTTCATAGTGCTGCTTTCCACTATATATTAGCTAAAGTAGTTCACGTAGATTCGGGGGTCAACTTTTGTTTGATTTGCATATATGGTGACCCGTATCATAGGCATATCCAAGTTTCTTCTTTTGTGTATGATAATCTAGGCATGCCCATGATGTGTATGGGGGACTTGAATGACATCTTGTATGATATTGATGGTTGTAATGGCAATGTGAATAACTATCGTATGCATGTTTTTCGTTCTCTTGTGAAAAATTGTGGCTTGTTTGATATAGGTTATAGTGGTCCTGCCTATACTTGGCGTGGTAGACAACACACTTCCAATCCTATTTATAGATGCCTCGATCGTTGTTTAGTTAACTCGGATTGGTGCATGCACTATCATACTACCAAAGTTCTTAATTTGCCTATAATCCTGAGTGATCATGCCCCCATTCTAGTGTCTACTGAAGGTAATTTTGTCAAGACTCGACAAACTTTCAAATTTGAAAATTGGTAGTTGATGGAAAAATATTTTCATGCCTTTGCTAAGTCTGCCTGGAATGCTACTTCCTCATCTTCTTTTGCAGCAAAGTCTTCTTCTTTGGCAGGATCTTTAAAAAGATGGTGGGGGTAGCGACTGTTTATTAAAAACACAGGACTCTGCTAAGTGGTAACACGATGTATAGAGTCTGACACCTGCCCGGTGCTGGAAGGTCGGAAGGAGAAGTGTGATAAGCTTTGAATGGAAGTCCCGGTAAACAATGAGCTTTTGGATTTGGAAGCTCGCATCAATCAACTTCTGCAACTTCCTTTCCAGCAGCAGGATCACAAGTTAGAAACTTGTCTCACTGCTACATATGAGCACACTCTTTCTAAACTTAATCAATTCTATAAGCAACGCAGTAGGAATAAGTGGGTTGTGGCTGGTGATCATAACACTAAATTTTTCCACCAAGCTGTTGTCAAGCGTAGGAAGAGAAATACCATTTGTTCCGTTAAGGATGAGAATAATATGATTCATTTCAATCCTACCGCTATCATGAATACCTTTATTAACTATTTTATCTACATTTTCTCTTCTCCGAATAATATTGTGAGTACACCTTACCTTTCCACTCAATGGCCCAGCGGCTCTTTGGATCCCACTTATGCTCTTCCTGACAATCATGAGATTTTGTAGATTCTTAAGGATATGAAACTCAATGCTTCTCTAGGACCAGATGGTTTTAATGTTGAGTTATATTTAGCTACTTGGGACTAGATTGGAGATGAGGTAACTCAGCTTGTTATTAACTTTTATTTAACTGGAGTTCTTCCTCCGCACATTAATGACACCAACATTGCTCTCATTCCAAAAAAGCTTGTTCCTCAAGTGCCTATACCTATAGACTACCTGAATGAAATATGCCCTAGAGCAATAATAAAGTTATTATTTATTTCTATGTATCATGATAAATGTTTATTATTCATGCTAGATTGTATTAACCAGAAACATGATACATGTGTGAATACATAGACAAACAGAGTGTCACTAGTATGCCTCTTACTTGACTAGCTCGTTGATAAAGATGGTTATGTTCTACCATAGACATGAGTTGTCATTTGATTAACGGGATCACATCATTAGAGAATGATGTGATTGACTTGACCCATTCCGTAGCTAGCACTTGATCGGTTTAGTTTGTTGCTTATTGCTTTCTTCATGACTACTTATACATGTTCCTATGGCTATGAGATTATGCAACTCCTGTTTACCGGAGGAACACTTTGTGTGCTACCAAACGTCACAACGTAACTGGGTGATTATAAAGGTGCTCTACAGGTGTCTCTGAAGGTACTTGTTGGGTTGGCATATTTCGAGATTAGGATTTGTCACTCCGATTGTCGGAGAGGTATCTTTGGGCCCACTCGGTAATACACATCACTTAAGCCTTGCAAGCATTGAAACTAATGAGTTAGTTGCGGGATGATGTGTTACGGAACGAGTAAAGAGACTTGTCGGTAACGAGATTGAACTAGGTAATTGTTGGAAATATGCCCTAGAGGCAATAATAAAAGGATTATTATTATATTTCCTTGTTCATGATAATTGTCTTTTATTCATGCTATAATTGTGTTATCCGGAAATCGTAATACATGTGTGAATGCATAGACACCAACATGTCCCTAGTAAGCCTCTAGTTGACTAGCTCGTTGATCAACAGATAGTCATGGTTTCCTGACTATGGACATTGGATGTCATTGATAACGAGATTACATCATTAGGAGAATGATGTGATGGACAAGACCCAATCCTAAACATAGCACAAGATCGTATAGTTCGTTTGCTAGAGTTTTTCCAATGTCAAGTATCTTTTCCTTAGACCATGAGATCGTGTAACCCCCATATACCGTAGGAGTGCTTTGGGTGTACTAAACGTCACAACGTAACTGGGTGACTATAAAGGTATACTACGGGTATCTCGAAAGTGTCTGTTGGGTTGACACGGATCAAGACTGGGATTTGTCACTCCATATAACGGAGAGGTATCTCTGTGC
This sequence comes from Triticum urartu, assembly GCF_003073215.2. Taxonomy (NCBI): domain Eukaryota; kingdom Viridiplantae; phylum Streptophyta; class Magnoliopsida; order Poales; family Poaceae; genus Triticum; species Triticum urartu. The sequence continues at coordinate 646,048,937 of NC_053023.1, read as the reverse complement.
CCACTCGGTAATGCATCATCATAATGAGCTCAAAGTGACCAAGTGTCTGGTCATGGGATCATGCATTACGGTACGAGTAAAGTGACTTGCCGGTAACGAGATTGAACGAGGTATTGGGATACCGACGATCGAATCTCGGGTAAGTAACGTACCGATTGACAAAGGGAATTGTATACGGGGTTGCTTGAATCCTCGACATCGTGGTTCATCCGATGAGATCATCGAGGAGCATGTGGGAGCCAACATGGGTATCCAGATCCCGCTGTTGGTTATTGACCGGAGAGCCATCTCGGTCATGTCTACATGTCTCCCGAACCCGTAGGGTCTACACACTTAAGGTTCGGTGACGCTAGGGTTGTAGAGATATGAATATGCAGTAACCCGAAAGTTGTTCGGAGTCCCAGATGAGATCCCGGACGTCACGAGGAGTTCCAGAATGGTCCGGAGGTGAAGAATTATATATAGGAAGTGTAGTTTCGGCCATCGGGAGAGTTTCGGCGGTCACCGGTATTGTACCAGGACCATCGGATGGGTCTCGGGGGTCCACCCGGTGGGACCACCCATCCCGGAGGGCCCCATGGGCTGAAGTGGGGAGGGGAACCAGCCCATAGTGGGCTGGTGCGCCCCCCTTGGCCCAACCCCTGTGCCTAGGGTTGGAAACCCTAGGGTGGGGGGGGCCCACCTGGCTTGGGGGGCACTCCACCCCTTGGCTGCCGCCCCCCTAGTAGATCCCATCTCCTAGGGCCGGCGCCCCCCTAGGGGAGCCTATATAAAGGGGGGGAGGGAGGGGCACCCGCACCCTTGACTCTTGGCGCCTCCCTCTCCCCTGCTACACCTCTCCCTCTCACAGAAGAACGGCGAAGCCCTGCTGCGGTGACTGCTGCATCCACCACCACGCCGTTGTGCTGCTGGATCTTCATCAACCTCTCCTCCCCCCTTGCTGGATCAAGAAGGAGGAGACGTAACGCTGACCGTACGTGTGTTGAACGCGGAGGTGCCGTCCGTTCGGCGCTAGGATCTCCGGTGATTTGGATCACGTCGAGTACGACTCCCTCATCCCCGTTCTCTTGAACGCTTCCACTCGCGATCTACAAAGGTATGTAGATGCATCCGATCACTCGTTGCTAGATGAACTCATAGATGGATCTTGGTGAAAACGTAGGAAATTTTTTTGTTTTCTGCAACGTTCCCCAACAGTGGCATCCGAGCCAGGTTTTATGCGTAGATGTCATATGCACGAGTAGAACACAAGTGAGTTGTGGGCGATATAAGTCATACTGCTTACCAGCATGTCATACTTTGTTTCGGCGGTATTGTTGGATGAAGCGGCCCGGACCGACATTACGCGTACACTTACATGAGACTGGTTCTACCGACGTGCTTTGCACACAGGTGGCTGGTGGGTGTCAGTTTCTCCAACTTTAGTTGAACCGAGTGTGGCTACGCCCGGTCCTTGCGAAGGTTAAAACATCACCAACTTGACGAACTATCGTTGTGGTTTTGATGCGTAGGTAAGAACGGTTCTTGCTAAGCCCAGTAGCAGCCACGTAAAACATGCAACAACAAAGTAGAGGACGTCTAACTTGTTTTTGCAGGGCATGTTGTGATGTGATATGGTCAAGACATGATGCTAAATTTTATTGTATGATCATGTTTTGTAACCGAGTTATCGGCAACTGGCAGGAGCCATATGGTTGTCGCTTTATTGTATGCAATGCAATCGCCCTGTAATGCTTTACTTTATCACTAAGCGGTAGCGATATTCGTAGAAGCATAAGATTGGCGAGACGACAATGATGCTACGATGGAGATCAAGGTGTCACGCCAGTGACGATGGTGATCATGGCGGTGCTTCGGAGATGGAGATCACAAGCACGAGATGATGATGACCATATCATATCACTTATATTGATTGCATGTGATGTTTATCTTTTATGCATCTTATCTTGCTTTGATTGATGGTAGCTGTAATGCCCCGTGACCGATGTGCCAGGTGTCCTCCAGTTATTTGCTGTTGTTGCCTTGTCATTGCTTGCGTGTCATGCATTGCATATCATGTCATCATGTGCATTTCATTTGCATACATGTTCGTCTCATGCATCCGAGCATTTTTCCCGTTGTCTGTTTTGCATTTCGGCGCTCCTATGTCATCCGGTGTCCCTTTCTACCTCTTTTCGTGTGCGGGTGTTAAACGTTTTCGGTTTGGACCGAGACTTGTCATGCGGCCTTGGTTTACTACCGGTAGACCGCCCGTCAAGTTTCGTGCCATTTGGAGTTCGTTTGATACTCCAACGGTTAACCGAGGGACCAAAAAGGCCTCGTGTATGTTGCAGCCCAACACCCCTCCAAAGTGGCCCAAAACCCACCTAAACGTCTCCCATCATCTCGGTCGGTCGATCACGATCGCGTGGCCTAAAACCGCACCTCATTTGGACTTTCCTAGCTCCCTCTATCTCTATAAATAGGCCTCCTCCCGAAATTTTCGGGTCTCTTCAACCCCAAACCCTAAAAATTCCCCGCTCGTCGCCTGACATGTCTACCCCGCACTGCCGCGCCGGACGAATCCGGGCGCGACACGTCAGCACCGCCGGTCCTCTCTCTCCTCCCTCCGCCGCCGGCCCGCGCGGCCTGGATCGTGCCCGCGGGGCCCAACCGCCGCCACCGCCACCCGCGGGAGATCCCGCGCCCCGCCGCCGCCAGAGGCGCGCCCCGCGCCGCCGCACTTCGCCCGGCCGACCGCGTCCGGCCTCCTCTCCTTCCTCCGACGTCCCGAGCTCGACCCCAACTCCAGCAAACAGTGTCTCCGTCGATCCTCGGTTGCCGCGCCCGATCTGGATCCAGATCCACATCCACCCCGGTTGACTTTTCCCTCCGAACCCTAATCTTTTAGCATATTTCAACACATCATAACTCCATCACCGTGGCTCCGATTCGTGCGTGTAGCATATCAAAATGTTCGTCTCGACGAGTACATCATTTCATCTCATTGCATCATTTTCATTTGAGCTCATCTTGATGCCTGAAATGTCGTTGGAAGAGGGCTATGTGATGATTATTTCAGATCTGTTTCAGCAAATGGCCTTTTGCCATTTTCGCCATAATTAATGTGTGCATGCTATGATCCTGAGCTCTACATGTGTTTTGATGTATGCCATGCCATCTTTACAGGGGTGTATGCCAGTTATTTTTGTGATGTTTGTGGTGACTAGCACAAGCATGCAAAGTAGCTTACTCAATGATGCTGATTTCAGGGATTTAGAATTTCACTAAGTCATTGCCCTGTCCTTATTTTTATGCCATATGTTCATGTTGTTTCCTAGTGATCCATTCCTCTTTTGAGGATGATCAGTAAGGATGTTTTGTAGGTAATGTTGTGCTCTATCCATCCATGTCTTTGTTTGCATTTATGGAGCACCCTAGCTTGACTCAATCAAGCTCTACTTTTGCTATAAAATGTTCCTGGCAGATTGTTAACATGTTTAGCGATTTTGCCGAGCTTGTTGTTGTTGATCCATGCATGATATGTTGTTGTTCTTGCCATGTCTAGCTTCTATGCCATGTCTACTTGATGGGTGTATGCTTAGTTTTTCATGCCATGCTTTGTAGTGAGTGCATCGAGCTCGTAAACATGCCTACTCGTTAACTGTTTTGCCATGCTCCAGTTTTTCACGAAGTCTGAATCTGTTTATGTTTTTGCTATGTTCACATGCTTGCAATTGTATCTTATGATCCCTTTTGGATCATGGTCACTAAGGTACTTTTGTTTTATGCTTTGAGTAGCTTCATGACATGACTTGCTTTGCCATGATATGTTCCTGTAGCATGTAGTTATCTTGCTCTAAACATTGCTTCCTGCTGATAAATTCCTGACTTGTTGTTATTTCACTAAGTCTGAAACCTGTTATCATTTGCACTTTTTCCATGCTTGTTTGAACCTGTTAATGAGTGAATTAGCCGTAGCTCAGTGTTCATCTTTTGTCAAGCATCAGGAGTGGATCCCTGCCATGTATTTTGTTACTATGTTTTGGTGCAGTAGCATGTTGTTCTTGATGCATTTAGAAGGCTACTTGCTGTTAATCGCAGACCGGTGCCATATTTGTTTTGCTTGCCATTTCCAAACCGTGCATCCGATTCTGGTGATCTTTATATCGATTTCAACTGAAATCAACTCACCTTTCCAGTGGCACTCTTGGACTTCCAAGTTGAGGCCAGGTTCAATCATTCCTTTCCAAATCATGCATATGCATCACATACCGCATCCCGCATATCATGCCATGTTCATGTGTTGGTTGTTTACTATGTTGTGTGCTTCTTTCCGGTGTTGCTTCTTCGGGATGGTTCCGATAACGTCGCGTTTGTGAGGACCCATTCGACTACATCCGTTTGTCTTCTTCATGGACTCGTTCATCTTCTTTGCGGGATTTCAGGCAAGATGATCATACCCTTGAAATCACTTCTATCTTTGCTTGCTAGATGCTCGCTCTTTTGCTATGCCTATGCTGCGATACCTACCACTTGCTTATCATGCCTCCCATATTGTTAAACCAAGCCTCTAACCCACCTTGTCCTAGCAAACCGTTGTTTGGCTATGTTACCGCTTTGCTCAGCCCTTGTTATAGCGTTGTTAGTTGAAGGTGAAGTTTGGAGTTTGTTCCTCGTTGGAACATGCATATTTTGTTGGGATATCACAATATCTCTTATTTAATTAATGCATCTATATACTTGGTAAAGGGTGGAAGGCTCGGCCTTATGCCTGGTGTTTTGTTCCACTCTTGCCGCCCTAGTTTCCGTCATATCGGTGTTATGTTCCCGGATTTTGCGTTCCTTACACGGTTGGGTTATAATGGGGACCCCTTGACAGTTCGCCTTGAATAAAACTCCTCCAGCAAGGCCCAACATTGGTTTTACCATTCGCCACCTAGCCTCTTTTTCCCTTGGGTTAGGCCAGCCCAAGGGTCATCTTTATTTTAACCCCCCCCGGGCCAGTGCTTGTCTAAGTGTTGGTCCAAACTGAGCGATGCCCGGAGCTACCAGGGGCAACTCTGGGCTGGCCCACCCGACGTCTTGCTCATACGGTGTGCCCTGAGAACGAGATATGTGCAGCTCCTATCGGGATTTGTCGGCACATCTGGGTGGCTTTGCTGGATTTGTTTTACCATTGTCGAGGATGTCTTGTAATCGGGATGCCGAGTCTGATCGGATTGTCTTGGGAGAAGGAATATCCTTCATTGACCGTGAGAGCTTGTGATGGGCTAAGTTGGGACACCCCTGCAGGGATTTGAAATTTCAAAAGTCGTGCCCGTGGTTATGGGCAGATGGGAATTTGTTAATGTCCGGTTGTAGAAAACCTGAAGTTTATCTTAATCAAAATACATCAACCGCGTGTGTAGCCGTGATGGTCTCTTCTCAGCGGAGTCCGGGAAGTGAACACGGTGTTGGAGTAATGCTTGACGTAGGTTGTTCTAGGATCACTTCTTGATCATAGTTGAACGTGCTTTGCCTTCTCTTCTCGCTCTCATTTGCGTATGTTAAGCCACCATATATGCTAGTCGCTTGCTGCAGCTCCACCTCATACTTTTACCCTTCCTATAAGCTTAAATAGTCTTGATCACGAAGGTGTGAGATTGCTGAGTCCCGGTGACTCACAGATACTTCCAAAACCAGTTTGCAGGTGCCGATGATACCGTGCAGGTGATGCAACTGAGCTCAGGGAGGAGCTCTATGAAGACCTCGCTTAGTGTGTTGTTTTGTTTCAGTTGATCAGTAGTGGAGCCCAGTTGGGACGATCGGGGATCTGTGTAGCATTTGGGGTAGTCTTCTTTTATTTTGCTTCCGTAGTCGGACCTTGACTGAATCTGGTTGATGTAATGCTTTATTCTTGTAATTGTGTGAAGTGGCGATTGTAAGCCAACTATGTATCTTTTTCCTTATGTATTACATGGGTTGTGTGAAGATTTCCTCACTTGCGACATTGCTTTCAATGCGGTTGTGCCTCTAAGTCGTGCTTCGACACGTAGGAGATATGGCCGCATCGAGGGCGTTACAGTAGCATTATAAGATGATATCTCACTAAATTTCAAGATAAAAGTGTTCTCCCTGAGTATGCACCATTGCCAAAGTTCGTCGTGCCCAAACACCACGTGATGATCGGGTGTGATAAGCTCTACGTCCACCTACAACGGGTGCAAGCCAGTTTTGTACACGCAGAATACTCAGGTTAAACTTGACAAGCCTAACATATGCAGATATGACCTCGGAACACTGAGACCGAAAGGTCGAGTGTGAATCATATAGTAGATATGATCAACATAGTGATGTTCACCGTTGAAAGCTACTCCATTTCACGTGATGATCGGTTATGGTTTAGTTGATTTGGATCACGTGATCACTTAGAGGATTAGAGGGATGTCTATCTAAGTGGGAGTTCTTAAGTAATATGATTAAATTGAACTTAAACTTATCATGAACTTAGTCCTGATAGTATTTTGCAAATTATGTTGTAGATCAATAGCTCGCATTGTTGCTTCCCTGTGTTTATTTTGATATGTTCTTAGAGAAAACTAAGTTGAAAGATGTTAGTAGCTTCAGATCAAGTTACTACCGAACCTCGTAGGTAAACCGGAGTGAGATCCACACCAGAGTGGTACGGTAATCCTGTTCTGGAGGTCATGTTACTTGACCATGACTAACCTACGAACTATGAGGAAGCGATGATGAGCCCAGACTCCAAGAAATGGCTTGAGGCCATGAAATCTGAGATGAGATCCATGTATGAGAACAAACTATGGACTTTGATTGACTTGCCCAATGATTGGCGAGCCATTGAGATTAAATGGATCTTCAAGAGGAAGACGAACGCTAATAGTAGTGTTACTATCTACAAAGCTAGAATTGTCGCAAAAAGGTTTTCGACAAGTTCAAGGTGTTGACTACAATGAGAGTTTCTCACTCGTATCTATGCTTAAGTCTGTCCGAATCATGTTAGCAATTGCCGCAATTTATGAAATGTGGCAAATGGATAAACAAAACTGCATTCCTTAATGGATTTATTAAAGAAAGAGTTGTATATGATGCAACCACAAGGTTTTGTCAATCCTAAAGGTGCTAACAAAATATGCAAGTGATAGTGTGATACGTCTCCAACGTATCTATAATTTTTTATTGCTCCATGCTATATTATCTACTGTTTTGGACTATATTGGGCTTTATTTTCCACTTTTATATTATTTTTGGGACTAACCTATTAACCAGAGGCCCAGCCCAGAATTGCTGTTTTTTGCCTATTTCAGTGTTTCGAAGAAACGGAATATCAAACGGAGTCCAAACGGAATAAACCTTTCTGGAACATGATTTTCTTCCCGAATATGACCCAGGAGACTTGGACCCTACGCAAGGAAGCTTCGAGGTGGGCACGAGGTAGGGGGGCGCGCCCTATACCCCCAGGCGCGCCGCCCACCCTCGTGGGCCCACCGAAGCTCCACCGACGTACTTCTTCCTCCTATATATATCTACGTACCCCCAAACGAACAGATACGGAGCCAAAAACCTAATTCCACCGCCGCAACTTTCTGTATGCATGAGATCCCATCTTGGGGCCTGTTCCAGAGCTCCGCCGGAGAGGGCCGTCATCACGGAGGGCTTATACATCACCATAGCCTCTCCGATGAAGTGTGAGTAGTTTACCTCAGACCTTTGGGTCCATAGTTATTAGCTAGATGGCTTCTTCTCTCTTTTTGGATCTCAATACAAAGTTCTCCCCCTCTCTTGTGGAGATCTATTCGATGTAATCTTCTTCTTTTTGCGGTGTGTTTGTTGAGACCAATGAATTATGGGTTTATGATCAAGTCTATCTATGAATAATATGTGAATCTTCTCTGAATTCTTTTATGTATGATTGGTTATCTTTGCAAGTCTCTTCGAATTATCCGTTTGGTTTGGCCAACTAGATTGGTAGTTCTTGCCATGGGAGAAGTGCTTAGCTTTGGGTTCGATCTTGCGGTGTCCTTTCCTAGTGACAGAAGGGGCAGCAAGGCACATATTGCATCGTTGCCATCAAGGATAACAAGATGGGGTTTATTTCATATTGCATGAATTTATCTCTCTACATCATGTCATCTTGCTTAAAGCGTTACTCTATTTTTAACTTAATACTCTAGATGCATGCTGGATAGCGGTCGATGAGTGGAGTAATAGTAGTAGATGCAGAATCATTTCGGTCTACTTGTCACGGACGTGATGCCTATATACATGATCATGCCTAGATATTCTCATAACTATGCTCAATTCTGTCAATTGCTCAACAGTAATTTGTTCTCCCACCATAGAATACTTATGCTCTTGAGAGAAGCCACTAGTGAAACCTATGGCCCCCGGGTCTATTCTCATCATATCAATCTCCATCACTTTAATCTTGCTTTGCTTTTTTACTTTGCCTTTTACTTTTCACTTTGCATCTCTATACCAAAAATACCAAAAATATTATATCTATCAGATCTCACTCTTGTAAGTGACCGCGAAGGGATTGACAACCCCTAATCGCGTTGGTTGCGAGTAGCTATCGTTTTGTGCAGGTACGAGGGACTTGAGCGTGGCCTCCTACTGGATTGATACCTTGGCCCTCAAAAACTGAGGGAAATACTTACGCTACTCTGCTGCATCATCATGTCCTCTTCAGGGAAATCCAACGCAAGCTCAAGAGGTAGCAAGAAGAATTTCTGGCGCCATTGCCGAGGAGTCTACGCAAAAAGTCAACATACCAAGTACCCATCACAATCCCTATCTCTCGCATTACATTAGTTGCCATTTGCCTCTCATTTTCCTCTCCCCCACTTCACCCTTGCCGTTTTATTCGCCCTCTCTTTCCCAATCTCCTTCTCCTTCTCTGCCTCTCTTTTCCGTTTGCCTTTTTCTCGCTTGCCTTGTCGTCATGGCTGACCTTATATCTTCTCTGTTATCTCCCGGGAATGAAGTCCTAAATTTTAAACAAAGGGAGGGATAAAATCTGAAAGACGCTTGGTATAGAATTTGCAATGCTCAAAATAGATCTACCAGGAAGCAATCTACTTCAGTCCTTCTTCGCAATTTTTATGTAGGTGCTAGTCTTTGGTATAGATATATCCTTGATACCATTACCGGGGGGAATTTCTTGGGTAGCCACACTTTTGATTCTTATAATTCTATGATAGATTTATTTGGCTCACCACCTGAAAGGATCAATATGGTTGACTAGAGGGGGGGGGTGAATAGGCAACTACCAATTTTTACTTTTCTTTACCAAATTAAACTTTGCATCAAAGTAGGTTGTCTAGATGTGCAACTAGGTGAGCAACCTATATGATGCAATAACAACAAGCATACAAGCAAGCAAGGGAAGAAACACTAAAGAGCTTGCACAAGTAAAGGTCAGAGATAACCAAGAGTGGATCCGGTGAAGACGAGGATGTGTTACCAAAGTTCCTTCCTTTTGAGGGGAAGTACGTCTCCGTTGGAGCAGTGTGGAGGCACAATGCTCCCCAAGAAGCCACTAGGGCCACCGTATTCTCCTCATGCCCTCACACAATGCGAGATGCCGTGATTCCACTATTGGTGCCCTTGAAGGCGGCGGCTGAACCTTTACAAACAAGGTTGGGGCAATCTCCACAACTTAATCGGAGGCTCCCAACAAGACCACGAAGCTTCACCACAATGGACTATGGCTCCGTGGTGACCTCAACCGTCTAGGGTGCTCAAACACACAAGAGTAACAAGATCCGCTAGGGATGAGTGGGGGAATCGAAAATTTCTTGGTGGAAGTGTAGATCGGGGCCTTCTCAACCACTCCCGAGCAAATCAACAAGTTTGATTGGCTAGAGAGATAGATCGGCGAAAATGGAGCTTGGAGCATTTAATGGAGCTTGAGCAATAAATGGAGCTTGGGGGAGGAAGAGATGAGTGAGAGAGAAGAAGGGGACTCCCTTTTATAGTGGGGGCAACAATCCCGTTGCCCCCACCAACCAGCCCCGCACAGGGTGGTACTACCGCTGAGAGGGGGCGGTACTACCGCCAGGACAGCGGTACTGCCGCGCCAGCCAGCGGTACTGCCGCGCTGAGGAGACTAGTAGGGAAAGGACCCAAATGCGGTACTACCGCGGTGGTAGGGGCGGTACTACCGCTCCTGGAACGGTACTACCGCCTCTACAACCGTAACTAGTGCCGCAAAACCCGACATGAGAAAAATACCTCTCGAATCAAGGCGGTAGGAGCTAGACTGCCCAGCGGTACTACGGCAGTGGGGTCACGGGCGGTACTACCGCTGTGGAGCGGTACTGCCGCTTGTGACCCTTCGGCCTTACTACCGCAGGCAGTGCGGTACTACCGCTGGGGCGCGCGCGCGAGAGAGAGAGAATCTCTCAAAGATGCTGAGGACAAGGCGGAGGTGCCAGGCCCCCAGCGGTACTACTGCTGTGGAGCCACGGGCGGTACTACCGCTGTGGAGCGGTACTGCCGCTTGGCTCCTCAGCGGTACTCCCGCTGGGTTGCGCGGTACTACCGCTTGGACCCAAACAGGACAAGGAAGAGAGGAGAGATCTCTTCAATGGAAAGGAGATGCTCGGAGGGTGAGAAGCTGATGTGTACGTGATGATTCCACCCATGCAATACCCCAGCGGACCCCCTCTTGATAGTACGGTGCCCTCTACGCAACTAGTCCACTGAGAAAGAAACGAAAGAGCTACACCGTCTTGAAATACACTCCGAGGGGAAGAAAGCATCTCGTGCCAGGGGAGAATCTGTGAATTATTCAAAGCACAAGATTAGTCCGCAAACATGTTGTCATCAATCACCAAAACTACCTTGAGAGAGATATGCCGTAACAATCTCCCCCTTTTTGGTGGATTGATGACAACTAGGGATTTGCGCAAGGAAAAGAAATAAAACGAAGAAAACTAAGAACTACAAAATATAGACGGGCTCCCCCAGAATGTGTGCACCAAGATATGGCACGACACACACATTTGGATCAACACTCCCCCTATATTTTATAGTCCAACAATACTAAGCACAAGATATATGAGAGAAGAAAATAAACAGGACAAGCATGCATCTCATAATAAACTACAGTACTCTGAAAAGACATAAGTAATAAGGTAGCGATAGGGAGCATATGTCTCACACCATATGCCTAGAACTTGGGTCTCACACCAAACCAAACCAAATAAAGACACCGAGAGAACACACAAGAAACCACAAGACGACTCAACGACTCAAAGCACGGTAATAACACAAATCCCTACACTCTCTCCCCCTTTGGTAGCGAGACACCAAAAAGGGCAAAGAGTGACGCTACGACTCCAGGTGATGGGAAGAAGACGATCTCGAACATCACATCTCTGCATCTTCATCGTGGGTCGAAAACTTCTTGGCATCGGAGTCGGTCCAATGGCAATTCTGATGAATCCAGTCCTCCTCTTCAGTGATATGACCCTCAGACCACTGGCAACTATTGCTCCCATCTGACGCATGAGCTCCTTGTGGCGCGTCCTGGCATGCTTCTCCGCCACATGAGTCATGTACTGACCATGAGACTCCATGCAGAAAAGCTTCTTCATCTTGCGCTTAAGCTTCTGTGCCCACGACGGTTCTGTACTAGAGGGGCCAAAGTCCTCCTCATGATCATCAGTAGCAGCCCCACCCTTGGTCCCCATGGCAGCAGCAGCAGCAGACGGACCCCCTGTGGCAGCAGTAGCAGATGGACCCCCTGTGTGAGGCGATGTCCAATTGTCCTTCTTCCTCAGACACTTGATCTCATGAGAAACCAAGTCTCCAGTTTCTAGCAACACTCTGGGATAAGTCTGTGCCCAGGCCCTCTCAATGAGCCTCATGATGAATGGACCATATATAGGGCACTTGCGCTTAGACATGGCAGAGAGAAGTTCAGACCACATGACATGAGAAATATCCAGGCTCTCTCCAGTGCTTGCTTCCTTCTCATGCTGACAGAAAAGGAGCATGTCCACGAGGTAAGAGTGGACCATATCCAGATTCCCGATCCGAGGGAACAGAGTCTCACGGAAGATGCGATGAAGAATGTCCAGATACGGAGACAGCTCATAGGTCTTCTTCTCGGTTACTGGGTGAACTTTCACAGTGCAGTAGGGCCAAAGGGCTTGCTTGTGGGTGGACGTAGCGTTGCGGTGAGGGCGGAAACCGACAGGAGTCTCAAGCCCGTGATCCACCACATCAAGTAACTCCATGAAAGCCTTCCACTTGACCGAAAGCAGCTTGCCATTGATCATCCATGTCAGAGTCCTCTCGACATCCGTCCCAAGATGGACGGTGGCATAGAATTGAGCCACTAAATCTGCATCGAAATCCTTGTTGAATTGCATGATCCTGAGAATGTTCAGCTGAGTGCACATCTGAAGGGCTTCGCCAAAGTACTCCGGGTCCTTCTCCATAGCATCAGTGTCAATGGAGCGAACATCAACAAAAAGATTATTCTTCACCTTGATCACATCAAAGTAGATGGCAAACTGAAAACGGTTCCAGAATGGGCGGTTGACCAAAGTGGGTTCTTGGTCCACCGCATAGGGGTTGCGGCGACGCTTCTCCCAAAACTCCTTGTTGGTCATCTCAGTCACAGTCTTCCCCTTTGGCTTGTTGGCGGATCACTTCGATTGCTGAGGAGGTGGAGGAACACTTGCAGATGCACTTGCTGGAGGCGGTTGGGTGCTCGAGGAACCACTGGCTGGCTCCAAGGTGCGGTAGCGTTTTGATGTAGCACGCCTGGGGTTGATAGGCGACCTTGCTGCTCGGAATGGTCATCACCTGGAGCCAAACACAAGAACACGCAAAACAACCAGAAAGAACGAGCATAAGCCAACAAACTCAACAAAAATGATCAAGGTAAGGCAGGTAAATGATGGAATTTGGCATGCAGCGGTAGTACCGTGACATGCCCGCGGTAGTACCGCTCCAAGCGGTAGTACCGCCCCAAAGAGAGCGGTAGTACCGCTCGAGGTCAAGCGGTAGTACCGCTCCAATGAGAGCGGTAGTACTGCTCGAGGCAGAGAAACAGCAGTTTCCTACAGCACGAGGCGGTGAAACAATGGTTTCCTACTACCGTGGTCAGATCCGGCACTACCGGCCTACCAAATTCAAAAATATTCCTACCAAACTCTAATCGAGATAGTCTAGTTGCCTTCTCCAACCAACTCAAGCCTAGATTTGGCCAAAAATCTAGAGTTGCAACCACCATTGCCCCTAAGAAACAAGATCTGAAAACGAGACAAAAGGAAAGAAGGAACAGGGGCAATACTGGCATCCATGGCAAGAGAACGGGGTGGGGATCGACTCCACCAAAGGAAATGGAGAGGAATGCCCCGAAGACGGAGATCCACCGGAGCCCTCCCGTGGCGAGTGGAGGCTGGAGAGAGGAAGAGGAAAGAGGGGGCGAAGTGAATGGGTATGGGGGAGAAGAAACCTCCCCTGCCCTGACTTAACCCCCTGGTCCCGTCCCTCAGCGGTAGTACCGTGCTGGGGGGCGGTAGTACCACTCATGAGCGGTAGTACCGCGCACCACCAGCAGTAGTACCGCCCAGCATGCCATGGCAACCAAACCAACAAGGCTTTTGCTCGTAGGAACGACAAAAATGGCAAGAGAAAAAAAAGAGCCAGCAAAAAGACCAAGACACACCTCTTCAAACAAGGGCGGTGGCCGAGGCCACCTATGTCTGAGTCAAAAGGTATGGCGCCGCAAAGATTTTAACCTTGGGCCCATGACCAAAACTCGTCTTTAAAGCACAAGTACCATCAACAATGGCTAAAGTGAAAGACTTGATCAATTTATGCATAATGGGGGGAGGGAGAGTTCATTGAGAGAACAACACTCCCCCTATGTCCATGCCTACACCTAAACTAGACAACAAATTGAGCGTGGTAGGGTGTGCAAGGGTTCAAGTCACGTTGCTCGAATCAATGATATTTAGCTCATGCCTTAACTCGCGAAATCTTGCTTCATCCAAGGGCTTCATGAAAATATCTGCAAGGTTGTCATGAGTGTTGACATAGTTGAGCTCGATCTCTCCTCGCCTAATGTGATCCCGGATGAAGTGATACCGAATCTCAATATGCTTCGTCTTGAAGTGTTGCACCGGGTTGAGAGAAATCTTGATGGCACTTTCATTGTCACACCAAAGAGGCACTTTGTCACAACTGACACCGTAATCCTTTAAAGTTTGCCTCATCCATAGGAGTTGTGCACAACAACTACCGGCGGCAACATACTCCGCCTCAGTGGACGAGAGAGACACACAACTTTGCTTTTTGGAAGACCAACTTACCAAAGAGCAACCAAGAAATTGGCACCCTCTGGAAGTGGACTTCCTATCCACTTTGTCTCCCGCCCAATCGGAATTCGAGTACCCTACAAGCTTGAAGTTTGATCCTCTTGGGTACCATAAGCCAAAGTTTGGGGTATGAGCCAAATATCGAAAGATTCGTTTGACCGCCACATAGTGACTTTCCTTAGGTGCGGCTTGAAACCGTGCACAAATTCCCACACTCAACATGATGTCCAGTCTAGATGCACAAAGGTAAAGCAAGGATCCAATCATGGAACGATATACCTTTTGATCCACCACTTTACCATTGGGATCTAAGTCAAGTTGGCACTTGGTGGGCATTGGAGTGGAGGCCGGCTTGACATCACTTAGCTTGAATCTCTTGAGCATGTCTTGAGTGTATTTGGATTGATTGATGAAGGCTCCTTCTCTTCTTTTCTTCACTTCAAACCCTAGAAAGAACTTCAACTCTCCCATGGAGGACATCTTGAACTTTGAGGTCATGAGAGCGGCAAATTCCTCATTGAAAGCTTTGTTAGGAGAACCAAAGATAATATCATCAACATATAATTGGCACACAAACAACTCCCCTTTGACCTTCTTAGTAAAAAGAGTGGGGTCGATTAGCCCAACTTCAAAACCACGGTCTTGTAACAACTCGGTAAGGTGGTCATACCACGCATGTGGGGCTTGTTTAAGGCCATAGAGTGCCTTATCAAGTTGATACACATGATCGGGAAAGTAGGGATCATCAAACCCGGGGGGTTGCTTGACGTAAACCAATTCATTAATAGGACCATTAAGAAAAGCACTCTTCACATCCATTTGTTGTAACTTAAAGTTATGATGAGAAGCATATGCAATCAACATGCGAATGGATTCAAGACGAGCAACGGGAGAAAAGGTTTCACCGTAGTCGATACCCTCGACTTGGGAGTAGCCTTGTGCTACCAAACGAGCCTTATTGCGAATGATAATCCCATGGGCATCTTGCTTGTTCTTAAATATCCACTTGGTTCCTATGACATTGTGATTCCCAGTCGGTCTTGGCACCAATCTCCACACTTTGTTGCGCTCGAAGTTGTTGATTTCTTCATGCATGGCATTGAGCCAATCCGGATCTTCTAGCGCTTCATATACCTTGTGGGGTTCCACACAAGAGACAAACACGTGATGCTCACAATAATTTGCTAATTGTCTATGAGTGCTTACCCCCTTTCTTAAGCTTCCAAGCACATTCATCATGAGATGATCCTTGGTGGAGAGCTTGGAAGCAACCTTGGCTGCACGACGCTCTAATTCCTCCTCGGGGGTGAGACGAGGAGTGGTCACTTGATCATCTTGAGCGTTGTCTTGGGCTTGTTCTTGTTCTTGAACTTGCTCGGAGGAGAGAACTTGACCTTGGGCATCACTTGATGTGTCAACACCATCTTGTGCGTGATCTTGCCCTTGGTCATGTTCTTGAGTATGAGGGCCTTCATGTTGTTCTTCGGAAGCGTGTGGGCCTTGGGTTGGTGATGGCTCCACTTTAGTGGAGCTTTGTCCTTCTCCTTCGGCCACAAGGGGTTCCTCAATGGCTAGGATAAAGCCAACACCCATTCTTCTTATGGCTTGGGGAGGAATTTCATCACCTACATCACAAGTGCCACTTTGCTCCACTTGGGAGCCGTTATTCTCATCAAACTCCACGTTACACGTCTCCTCAATACGTCCCGTGGATTTATTGAGGACACGGTAAGCATGAGAGTTTGTAGCATAGCCAACAAATATGCCCTCATAAGCTCTAGCCTCAAATTTATACAACCGAACACCTTTCTTGAGAATGAAACACTTACACCCGAATACCCGGAAGTACTTGAGGTTGGGCTTGTTACCAGTGAGTATCTCGTATGGAGTCTTGTTCAAGCCCTTGCGGAGGTAGAGCCGATTGGATGCATGACACGCGGTGTTGATGGCTTCGGCCCAAAAGTTGTACGGAGACTTGAACTCCGCCATCATGGTCCTTGCCGCATCCATCAACGTCCGGTTCTTCCTCTCAGCAACACCGTTTTTTTGAGGGGTGTATGGTGCGGAATTTTGATGCTTGATTCCCTCATCACTAAGAAATTCATCCAAGGTGTAGTTCTTGAACTCGGTGCCGTTGTCACTTCTTATTGTCAAGATCTTTGCATTGTGTTAACGTTGTGCTTCATTTGCAAAGTCAATGACGGTTTGTTGGGTCTCGCTCTTCCTTTTGAAGAAGTACACCCACATGTACCTTGAGTAGTCATCCACAATCACCAAGCAGTACTTCCTACCTCCAAGACTATAGAAGGATGGGGCCCCAAAGAGATCCATGTGAAGGAGCTCCAAGGGCCTCTTTGAATAAATGATAGTCGTGGGAGGGTGAGCCTTCTCATGTAGCTTTCCTTCGATACAGGCACTGCAAGCACGATCTTTAGCAAAACTAACATTCGTTAGTCCACGGACATGGTCCCCCTTGAGGAGAATTTGCAAAGATCTCATATTGACATGGGCTAAACGGCGATGCCAAAGCCATCCCACATCAACTTTAGCCATTAGGCATGTCGCGGTCTTAGTGGGTCGCTCCGAAAAGTTAATTACATATAGACCATTCTCGACATGCCCAACAAAAGCTACTTTAAGAGTCTTGCTCCACAAGAGGGCCACAATATCGATATCAAAGAACATGGCAAAGCCCATGATTGCAAGTTGACGAACGGAAAGTAAATTGTATGCAAGGGACTCAACAAGCATGACCTTCTCGATCGTGAGATCATGAGAGATGACCACCTTGCCAAGTCCCAATACCTTAGAAGATGAGGCGTCACCCCACTCGACATTGGTGGGCATAGATGGAACTTTGTGCACGTCCACCACCAAATCCTTGCTTCCCTTCATATGATTTGTAGCTCCGCTATCGAGCAACCATGATCCACCACCGGAAGCAAACACCTTGTTGGTGGCTTTAGCCATGAGGCACTTGGCGGTGATGCTCTCATTGGGTGAGTCGAAGAGAGACACCCATGACGTTGTTGCAATGGCAACGGAGGCCATGGCAACCGACTTATCATCTTCATCATCGTCATCATCCTCATTGTACTCTTCTTGCACAACCAAAGCCTTGGGAGGAGTCTTCTTGGTGAAGTTGTTCTTGTTGGGGAACGACTTGGCCTTGTCCTTTCGGATGAGCTTGCCACCATTGTCTTCCCTCTTCTCATACGGGCATTCCACAACGAAATGACTCACGTTGCCGCAATTGTAGCAAGTCCTTACACTTTGCTTGCCCCTTGTGCCACTTGAGTTGTTTTTGCTAAAGTTTGGCCTCGAGTTTTTCTTGCTCCAAAATTGCCTTGAAGCAAGTGCCATGTGTTCATGATATGCATACTTCGTATCTTCGGGGTTGCTCTCCTCTTCTTCCTCTTCTTCTTCTTCCACGGTGAGCTTGGCCTTCAATGCAAGGTTAGGCTTCTTTGCCCGTTGAGAACGGAGCACCGCATTGTCGGCGGTCTTGTCCAAAATGTTCATGGCCACAAACTCATCCAACACTTCGCTTGAGGTCAAAGTGTGGAAGTCCGGTCTTTGACGAATGATGGAGGACATGGCCTTGTGATAGGGCATCATTGCCTTGAGGAATTTGCGCTTGATCCAATTGGCATCCGTGTCCTTGCTCCCATGATCTCGTAGTGAGACCGCGAGTTTGTTTACTCTCCGATAAAGCTCATGAGGTTCTTCATCTTCTTTCATTGCAAACTCATCAGCCTCATCTTGTACCACTTCATAATTGGAGCGTTGAATGCTTGCGCTTCCCCGGTAGAGAGAGACAACACAATGCCATGCATCTTTGGCCAAGGCGAAGGGACGAAGATGAGGTAGGTCTTCGGGTGGAATTGCATCTTGAATGATGAAGAGAGCATTCTCATTGAATTGATTGTCCGCGGCTTCCCGAGGAGTGAAGTTGCTTGGATCATGTGGATAGAAACCTTCTTCAATGATTCTCCAAAGGTTAGTGTTCACATGATTTAAATGATGTTTAAAGCGGTAAACCCAAGAATCAAAATCCTCATTTTTCACAATCTTAGGGGGAGGACCGGCATGATTCAAATGAGTAGAAGGAACCGGTCCACCATAAACAAGTGGTGGTTCCACATGGGCAAAGATGTTGGTGCCATTCTTACCACTAGAAGAAGGAGCCTTTTCACTACTAGCTTCCCCCTTGTTGGGGATAGCATCCGTCACCTTGTTGGCGGGGTTACCCACTTTCAACAGTGCGGTGGATAGTTTAAGCCCCTCAAGAAATTTAGTAAACATGCTTTCAACTTCGGTCGTCATGGAGGTTTTCAATGTCTCCAAGGCCACATTGAACTCCTCACGAGAGACCGAGGTTCCCCCATCCCCCATAGACGATATCGGATTCACACCGGAGTGTTCCTCCACACCGTCTATGGTATCAACCATACTTTTTGGACGGTAAAGTCCTTAATAAAGAGACGAGGCTCTGATACCAATTGAAAGGATCGATATGGTTGACTAGAGGGGGGGTGAATAGGCAACTACCAATTTTTACTTTTCTTTACCAAATTAAACTTTGCATCAAAGTAGGTTGTCTAGATGTGCAACTAGGTGAGCAACCTATATGATGCAATAACAACAAGCATACAAGCAAGCAAGGGAAGAAACACTAAAGAGCTTGCACAAGTAAAGGTAAGAGATAACCAAGAGTGCATCCGGTGAAGACGAGGATGTGTTACCGAAGTTCCTTCCTTTTGAGGGGAAGTACGTCTCCGTTGGAGCGGTGTGGAGGCACAATGCTCCCCAAGAAGCCACTAGGGCCACCGTATTCTCCTCACGCCCTCACACAATGCGAGATGTCGTGATTCCACTATTGGTGCCACTAGAGGAAGAGATGAGTGAGAGAGAAGAAGGGGACTCCCTTTTATAGTGGGGGCAACAATCCCGTTGCCCCCACCAACCAGCCCCGCACAGGGCGGTACTACCGCTGAGAGGGGGCGGTACTACTACCAGGACAGCAGTACTGCCGCGCCAGCCAGCGGTACTGCCGCGCTGAGGAGACTAGTAGGGAAAGGACCCAAATGCGGTACTACCGCGGTGGTAGCGGCGGTACTACCGCTCCTGGAACGGTACTACCGCCTCTACAACCGTAACTAGTGCCGCAAAACCCGACACGAGAAAAAGACCTCTCGAATCGAGGCGGTAGGAGCCAGACTGCCCAGCGGTACTACGGCAGTGGGGTCACGGGCGGTACTACCGCTGTGGAGCGGTACTGCCGCTTGTGACCCTTCGGCCGTACTACCGCAGGCAGTGCGGTACTACCGCTGGGGCGAGAGAGACAGAGAGAGAGATAGAGAGAGAGAGAGAATCTCTCAAAGATGCTGAGGACAAGGCGGAGGTGCCAGGCCCCCAGCGGTACTACTGCTGTGGAGCCACGGGCGGTACTACCACTGTGGAGCGGTACTGCCGCTTGCCTCCTCAGCGGTACTACCGCTGGGTTGCGCGGTACTACCGCTTGGACCCAGACAGGACAAGGAAGAGAGGAGAGATCTCTTCAATGGAAAGGAGATGCTCGGAGGGTGAGAAGCTGATGTGTGCGTGATGATTCCACCCATGCAATACCCCAGCGGACCCCCTCTTGATAGTACGGTGCCCTCTACGCAACTAGTCCACCGAGAAAGAAACGAAAGAGATACACTGTCTTGAAATACACTCCAAGGGGAAGAAAGCGTCTCGTGCCAGGGGAGAATCTGTGAATTATTCAAAGCACAAGATTAGTCCGCAAACATGTTGTCATCAATCACCAAAACTACCTTGAGAGAGATATGTCGTAACACCACCTCTTTTTGTTAATGGAACTATGTTAACTTTGGAGCATGTTATGCAAAGGCTTGAAATTATTGAAAATAAAGTTGCTACCATTGAATCAATTTATAATCTAGATAAAAAGATCCATAATCAAATTACCCAATATGGATCTAAGGTAGGAATGACTTTGAAAAATATTAAGGAAAAGGAACCCATGGTTAATGAGAAAATAAATCTAGATTCCGCTAGAATCGATAAACTTGAGGGTATCATTACCAACTTAGGAACCGCTTTTTCTTCCGTAAAGAATACTTCTAGTCCTCCCACTAAAATTACCAAGCTTATGTATGTTCCTAAGAATAAGGGTGAATCATCTAGTAAGGAAACTGCGGATCTTAAATCTATAAGCATTCATCCCGATATTTTTGCTATCATTAAAGAACCTTATGCTATGAATGAATTTTTTGATCTTTTGCCTAAAAGTTTGATAATTACTAGAAAGGAAGAAATTTCTAAGAAATATAGATGCCTCATTGAAGAATTTCCTACCAAAGATGGCAATACCTAGATCTATCATCGCTTTTATGCCTAGCTAGGGGCGTTAAACGATAGCGCTTGTTGGGAGGCAACCCAATTTTTTTAGTTTTTTTTGTTTTGCTCCTGTTTAGTAATAAATAAATTATTTAGCCTCTGTTTTGGTTGTGCTTTTGTTTTTAATTTGTGTTTGTGCCAAGTAGAACCGTTTGGAAGACATGGGGAAAGTCTTGTTGAACTTGCTGTAAAAAACAGAAACTTTAGCGCTCACCAGAACTGCTGTCATTTCTATTTGGAAAGTGATATTTAGTTAATTCGTTTTGCAGATGATTAATAGATAAATTACTCACGTCCAGAAATTTATTTTAGGATTTTTGGGGTTCCAGAAGTTTGCGTTAGTTACAGATTACTACAGACTGTTCTGTTTTTGACAGATTCTGTTTTTCGTGTGTTGTTTGCTTATTTTGATGAATCTATGGTTAGTAAAATAATTTATAATCCATATAGAAGTTGGAATACAGTAGGTTTAACACCAATATAAATAAATAATGAGTTCATTACAGTACCTTGAAGTGGTCTTTTGTTTTCTTTCTCTAACGGAGCTCACGAGATTTCTATTGAGTTTTGTGTTGTGAAGTTTTCAAGTTTTGGGTGAATTCTTTTGATGGATTATGGAACAAGGAGTGGAAAGAGCCTAAGCTTGGGGATTCCCATGGCACCCCCAAGATAATCCAAGGACACCAAAAATTCAAAGCTTGGGGATGCCCCGAAAGGCATCCCCTCTTTCGTCCACTTCCATCGGTAATTTACTTGGAGCTATATTTTTATTCACCAACATGATATGTGTTTTGCTTGGAGCGTATTGTATTATTTGTGTCTTTGGTTGTTAGTGTGCGACAATCATCCTTGCTGTACACACCTTTTGAGAGAGCCATACATGAATTAGAATTTTATAGAATACTCTATGTGATTCACTTATATCTTTTTGAGCTAAGAAGTTTTGCTCTATGTGCTTCACTTATATATTTTGAGAGATATAATTTTACTCTATGTGCTTCACTTAGATATTTTAGAGCACGGTGGTGGATTTGTTATAAACAAACTATTGATCTCGCATGCTTCACTTAAATTATTTTGAGAGTCTTAATAGCATGGTAATTTGCTTAATAATAACATGCTTGGTATTCAAGATTTGTGAAACTTTCTTTTGA
Source organism: Triticum urartu (assembly GCF_003073215.2). Lineage (NCBI taxonomy): Eukaryota > Viridiplantae > Streptophyta > Magnoliopsida > Poales > Poaceae > Triticum > Triticum urartu. Next base: position 646,027,054 of record NC_053023.1, on the reverse strand, counting down.
GTGTGTTGAATACTAAGAAAAGTTGGATGCTTGATAATTGTTTTGAGATATGGAGGTAGTAATATCAAAGTCATGCTAGTAGAGTAATTGTGAATTTGAGAAGTGCTTGAGTTAAAGTTTGCAAGTCCCGTAGCATGCACGTATGGTAAACGTTATGCAACAAATTTGAAACATGAGGTGTTATTTGATTGTCCTCCTTATGAGTGGCGGTCGGGGACGAGCGATGGTCTTTTCCTACCAATCTATCCCCCTAGGAGCATGCGCGTAATACTTTGGTTTTTGATGGCTTGTAGATTTTTGCAATAAGTATATGAGTTCTTTATGACTAATGTTGAGTCCATGGATTATACACACTCTCACCCTTCCATCCTTGCTAGCCTCTTCGGCACCGTGCATTGCCCTTTCTCACATTGAGAGTTGGCGGAAACTTCGCCGGTGCATCCAAGCCCCGTGATATGATACGCTCTTTCACACATAAACCTCCTTATATCTTCCTCAAAACAGCCACCATACCTACCTATTATGGCATTTCCATAGCCATTCCGAGATATATTGCCATGCAACTTTCCACCATCCAGTTTATCATGACACATTCATCATTGTCATATTGCTTAGCATGATCATGTAGTTGACATAGTATTTGTGGCAAAGCCACCATTCATAATTTTTTCATACTTGTCACTCTTGATTCATTGCATATCCTGGTACACCGCCGGAGGCATCCATATAGAGTCATACTTTGTTCTAGTATCGAGTTGTAATCATTGAGTTGTAAATAAATAGAAGTGTGATGATCATCATTCAATAGAGCATTGTCCCCCAAAAAAGAAAGGCCAAAGAAAAAAAAGGCCCAAAAAATAAAAATAAAAATAAAAAGGGGCAATGCTACTATCTGTTTTTCCACACTTGTGCTTCAAAGTAGCACCATGTTCTTCATATAGAGAGTCTCTTGAGCTATCACTTTCATATACTAGTGGGAATTTTCATTATAGAACTTGGCTTGTATATTCCAACAATGGGCCTCCTCAAGTGCCCTAGGTCTTCGTGAGCAATAAAGTTGGATGCACACCCACTTAGTTTCTTTTGTTGAGCTTTCATACATTTATAGCTCTAGTGCATCTGTTGCATGGCAATCCCTACTCCTTGCATTAACATCAATCGATGGGCATCTCCATAGCCCATTGATTAGCCTCGTTAATGTGAGACTTTCTCCTTTTTGTCTTCTCCACATAACCCCCATCATTATATTCTATTCCACCCATAGTGCTATATCCATGGCTCACGCTCATGTATTGCGTGAAAGTTTATGAGTTTGAAATTATTAAGGTATGAAACAATTGCTTGGCTTGTCATCGGGGTTGTGCATGATGAGAGCATTCTTGTGTGACGAAAATGGAGCATGATTAAACTATATGATTTTGTAGGGATGAACTTTCTTTGGCCATGTTACTTTAAGAAAACATAATTGCTTTGTTGGTTTGCTTGAAGTATTATTATTCTCTATGTCAATATGAACTTTTGTCTTGAATCTTCCTAATCTGAATATTCATACCACAATTAAGAAGATTTGCATTGAAATTATGCCAAGTAGCACTCCGCATCAAAAATTCTCTTTTTATCATTTACCTACTCGAGGACGAGCAGGAATTAAGCTTGGGGATGACCGATACGTCTCCAACGTATCTATAATTTTTGATTGCTCCATGCTATATTATCTACTGTTTTGGACTATATTGGGCTTTATTTTCCACTTTTATATTATTTTTGGGACTAACCTATTAACCGGAGGCCCAGCCCAGAATTGCTGTTTTTTGCCTATTTCAGTGTTTCGAAGAAATGTAATATCAAATGGAGTCCAAACGGAATAAACCTTTCTGGAACGTGATTTTCTTCCCGAGTATGACCCAGGAGACTTGGACCCTACGCCAAGGAAGCTTCGAGGTGGGCACGAGGTAGGGGGGCGCGCCCTATACCCCCAAGCGCGCCCCCACCCTCGTGGGCCCACTGAAGCTCCACTGACGTACTTCTTCCTCCTATATATATCTACGTACCCCCAAACAAACAGATACGGAGCCAAAAACCTAATTCCACCGCCGCAACTTTCTGTATCCACGAGATCCCATCTTGGGGCCTGTTCCGGAGCTCCGCCAGAGAGGGCCGTCATCACAGAGGGCTTCTACATCACCATAGCCTCTCCGATGAAGTATGAGTAGTTTACCTCAGACCTTCGGGTCCATAGTTATTAGCTATATGGCTTCTTCTCTCTTTTTGGATCTCAATACAAAGGTCTCCCCCTCTCTTGTGGAGATCTATTTGATGTAATCTTCTTATTTTTGCGGTGTGCTTGTTGAGACCGATGAATTGTGGGTTTATGATCAAGTCTATCTATGAATAATATTTGAATCTTCTCTGAATTCTTTTATGTATGATTGGTTATCTTTGCAAGTCTCTTCGAATTATCCGTTTGTTTGGCCAACTAGATTGGTAGTTCTTGCCATGGGAGAAGTGCTTAGCTTTGGGTTCGATCTTGCGGTGTCCTTTCCCAGTGACAGAAGGGGCAGCAAGGCACGTATTGCATCGTTGCCATCAAGGATAACAAGATGGGGTTTATTTCATATTGCATGAATTTATCTCTCTACATCATGTCATCTTGCTTAAAGCGTTACTCTGTTTTTAACTTAATACTCTAGATGCATGCTGGATAGCGGTCGATGAGTGGAGTAATAGTAGTAGATGCAGAATCGTTTCGGTCTACTTGTCACGGACGTGATGCCTATATACATGATCATGCCTAGATATTCTCATAACTATGCTCAATTCTGTCAATTGCTCAACAGTAATTCGTTCACCCACCGTAGAATACTTATGCTCTTGAGAGAAGCCACTAGTGAAACCTATGGCCCCCGGGTCTATTCTCATCATATCAATCTCCATCACTTTAATCTTGCTTTCCTTTTTACTTTTCACTTTGCATCTCTATACCAAAAATACCAAAAATATTATATCTATCAGATCTCACTCTCGTAAGTGACTGTGAAGGGATTGACAACCCCTAATCGCGTTGGTTGCGAGTAGCTATCGTTTTGTGCAGGTACGAGGAACTTGAGCGAGGCCTCCTGATACGTCTCCGTCGTATCTACTTTTCCAAACACTTTTGCCCTTGTTTTGGACTCTAACTTGTATGATTTGAATGTAACTAACCCGGACTAACGCTATTTTCAGCAGAATTGCCATGGTGCTGTTTTATGTGCAGAAAACAAATATTCTCAGAATGACCTGAAACTCCACGGAACATCTTAGAAAAAACAATAAAAAATCCTCGCCAAAGATGAAGACCAGGGGGGCCGACACCCTTCTCACGAGGGTGGGGGGCGCGCCCCCCTAGGGCGGAAACCCTCCGATGCCAACTCCAACTCCATATATTTGCTTTCGGAGAGAAAAAAAAATCAAGGAGAAGAAATCATCATGTTTTACGATACGGAGCCGCCGCCAAGCCCTAAAACCTCTCGGGAGGGCTGATCTGGAGTCCGTTCGGGGCTCCGTAGAGGGGGATTCGTCGTCGTCGTCATCATCAACCATCCTCCATCACCAATTTCATGATGCTCATCGTCATGCGTGAGTAACTCCATCGTAGGCTTGCTGGACGGTGATGGGTTGGATGAGATTTATCATGTAATCGAGTTAGTTTTGTTAGGGTTTGATCCCTAGTATCCATTATGTTCTGAGATTGATGTTGCTATGACTTTGCTATGCTTAATGCTTGTCACTAGGGCCCGAATGCCGTGATTTCAGATCTGAACCTATTATGTTTTCATGAATATATGTGAGTTCTTGATCCTATCTTGCAAGTCTATAGTCACCTACTATGTGTTATGATCCGGCAACCCCGAAATGACAATAATCGGGACCACTCCCGGTGATGACCATAGTTTGAGGAGTTCATGTATTCACTATGTGCTAATGCTTTGTTCCGGTTCTCTATTAAAAGGAGGCCTTAATATCCCTTAGTTTCCAATAGGACCCCGCTGCCACGGGAGTGTAGGACAAAAGATGTCATGCAAGTTCTTTTCCATAAGCACGTATGACTATATACGGAATACATGCCTACATTACATTGATGAATTGGAGCTAGTTCTGTGTCACCCTATGTTATGACTGTTACATGATGAACCGCATCCGGCATAATTATCCATCACTGATCCGGTGCCTACGAGTTTTCCATATACTGGTTTACGCTTATTTACTTTCCCGCTGCTACTGTTACAATCACTACAAAATACCAAAAACATTACTTTTGCTGTCTTTACTTTTGTTGCCGCTACCGCCACCATCATATTACTTTGCTACTAAACACTTTGCTGCAGATACTAAGTTTCCAGGCGTGGTTGAATTGACAACTCAGCTGCTAATACTTGAGAATATTCTTTGGCTCCCCTTGTGTCGAATCAATAAATTTGGGTTGAATACTCTACCCTCGAAAGCTGTTGCGATCCCCTATACTTGTGGGTTATCAAGACTAATTTCTGGCGCCATTACCGGGGAGCATAACTCTATTCTTTGAGTCACTTGAGATTTATATCTTCTAGACACTATGAAGAACTTGAGAGATCCAAAAACCAAGATCTATCCCTCAACTACGAGGGGAGGTAAGGAACTGCCATCTAGCTCTGCACTTGATTCACCTTCTGTTATGAGTAAGCTAGCGACACCTACACCTACTTCTGCTATTCGTTCTGATATGTCGCATGTTATTGATGATGCCACTTCTGCTATGCATGATACTTATGATGAAACTGCTTCTATGCCTGATACTACTGTGCCCCTTAGTGAATTTCTTGATGAACAAATTGCTAGGGCTAGAGAAAAAGAAATTATTGAATTTGAATACGATGATGATGAAAATATGCCTGTTATTCCTGAGGGTTATCTTTTTGATATAGAATCTTCTGCCGCTATTTTAGCTTGCAAAGATAGATATGAGCTTAAGAGGCTATTAATTAAATGGAACAAAGAATCACTTAGAGATAGAATGAAACCTGGCCCTGCTTTTGCTACTTCACCTATTTGTGTTCCTGATAAGGATTATGAATTCTCTGTTGATCCTGAGATAATTACTTTGGTTGAATCTGATCCATTTTATGGCTATGAATCTGAAACTGTTGTGGCACATCTTACTAAGTTAAATGATATAGCTGCCCTGTTTACTAATGATGAGAGATCGCGTTACTTCTATATACTCAAAATATTTCCGTTCTCATTAAAGGGTGATGCTAAGATATGGTTTAATTCTCTTGATCCTGGTTGTGTGCGTAGTCCCCAGGATATGATTTATTACTTCTCTGCTAAATATTTCCCTGCTCATAAGAAACAAGCTGCTTTGAGGGAAATATACAAGTTTGTGCAAATTAAAGAAGAGAGTCTCCCACAAGCTTGGGGGAGGCTTCTCAAGTTACTTAATGCTTTGCCTGATCATCCTCTTAAGAAACCTGAAATACTTGATATCTTTTATAATGGACTAACCGATGCTTCCAGAGATTACCTAGATAGTTGTGATGGTTCTCTTTTCAGGGAAAGAACACCGGATGAAGCTGAAATTCTATTGAATAATATGTTGACAAATGAAAATAATTGGGCACCTCCTGAGCCAGCTCCTGAGCCACCTCCTGCTCCAATTACTGAGCCTATTCCTAAACCAACTCCGAAGAAGAGAGGTGTTCTATTCCTCAGTCCCGAAGATATGCAAGAGGCAAAGAAATCTATGAAAGAAAAAGGTATTAAAGCTGAAGACGTTAAGAATTTACCTCCTATTGAAGAAATATATGGTCTTAATATATCGCCTGTTGAAGAAACATATGATCTTAATTCTTTATTTACTGAAGAACCACCTGATCCCGATATCCCGACACAGGTAGTAAAGGTAAATTCACTCTATAGATATGATAAAGCTGAAATTCCTCCTACTAAAATTGCTAGTCAGTGCTTGGATGAGTTTGATAACTTTATGTTTAAGCAAGACGACTTCAATGCTTATTTTGGTAGACAATTAAAAGAAAATGCTTATATGATTAGACGCTTGGGTGATTATATGGCTAATATTAAAGGTGAATTTAAACTTGTTAGCACACATGCTTCTATGGTTACCACTCAAGTAGAACAAGTACTTAAGGCTCAAAAAGAAGTGCTTGATGAAATGAATAGTAAGAAAAATGATTATGCTGTTAGAGTGGCTACTAGAACTGGTAGAATGACTCAGGAACCTTTGTATCCTGAATGCCACCCTAAGAGAATCGAGCAAGATTCTCAGAGAAATAATATTGATGTTCCTAGTTCTTCTAAAAAGAAGAAGAAGAAAAATGATAGAACTTTGCAAACTTCTAGTGAACCTATTGCTGAACCACCTGATAATCCAAATGATATTTCTATGTCTGATGCTGAAACACAATCTGGTAATGAACATTAACCTAGTAAAAATATTAATGATGATGTTCATGATGATGCTCAACCTAGTAATGATAAAGATGTAGAAATTGAACCTGCTGTTGATCTTGATAACCCACAATCAAAGAATCAACGTTATGATAAAAGAGACTTTGTTGCTAGGAAACATGGTAAAGAAAGGGAACCTTGGGTTCAGAAACCCATGCCCTTTCCTCCGAAACCATCCAAGAAAAAGGATGACGAGGATTTTGAGCGATTTGCTGAAATGATTAGGCCTATCTTTTTGCGTATGAGATTAACTGATGTGCTCAAAACAAATCCTTATGCTAAATATATGAAGGATATCATTACTAATAAAAGAAAGATACCGGAAGCTGAAATTTCCACCATGCTTGCTAATTATACTTTTAAGGGTGGAATACCAAAGAAACTTGGAGACCCCGGAGTACCTACTATACCTTGCTCCATTAAAAGAAATTATATTAAAACTGCTTTATGTGATCTTGGAGCCGGTGTTAGTGTTATGTCTCTCTCTTTATATCGTAGACTTGACTTGAATAAGCTGACACCTACTGAAATATCTTTGCAAATGGCTGATAAATCAACTGCTATACCTGTCGGTATTTGTGAGGATGTGCCTGTTGTGGTTGCAAACGTTACTATTTTAACGGACTTTGTTATACTTGATATTCCCGAGGATGATAGTATGTCTATTATTCTTGGAAGACCTTTCTTAATACTGCAGGGGCTGTTATTGAATGCAACAAAGGCAATGTCACTTTTCATGTCAATGGTAATGAGCATACGGTACACTTTCCGAGGAAATAACCTCAAGTTCATAGTATCAATTCTATTTGGAAAATTCCATCGATTATATTTTGAGGTTTTGAATTTCCTCTTCCTACTGCCAAGAAGAAATATGATATTCTTATTATTGGGGATGTGCATATCCCCGTTGAGGTAACTTAGTGTTATTCGAAATTTCTCCGGTTTCATGATTATTGAATGAGTTTGTTAACAAGACTTGATCAACCTTGTTAGTGGATTCTTTTTGATGAGCATGTGATGGATGAAACTAGAAGCACAACCTTCTGTACCCCACTTTTATTTTCTGTTAGTAGAAATAAAGTAAAAATAGTATTTTTCAGTCTATTTCCTGACTTATCCGTGCAACATAAAAATATCCCGAAAATAAAAGTCCTCAAAATGACATGCCAATTTAATATGATTTTTTCGGGAATATTTGAGGATTTACTGTGCAAAAATTACCGCGGGAGGAGCTGCCACCTGGCCACGAGGGTGGTGGGCGCCCTCCCCCTCTAGGGCGCGCCCCCTGCCTCGTGGGCCCACGGTGGCCCTCCTCCACTTATCCCAGCACCCATCTTCTTCCTCTATCTCACGCAAACCCGAAAAACCAACTCAAGCACGAGTTCCAGCCACTTTTGCTGCGATTTTCGATCTCCTTGCTCAAAGCACCTCTCGCAAAACTACTTGGGGAGATTGTTCCTTGGTATGTGACTCCTTCATTGGTCCAATTAGTTTTTGTTCTAGTGCTTTATTCTTTGCAAATTTGCGCTGCATAGGTGACCATGTTCTTGAGCTTGCATGTCAAATTTTTATGATTCCAAGTAGTTCTAATGCTTGATTTAGGCTCTAGGCACTTGTAGGAGTAGTTGTTATCAATATTATTTAAGTTGGTTCACTTTTGTTTGAAGTTACTAAAAATTTCAGATTGTTTCAGAAAAATAATGAGGAGATTTTTGAGGGGCTCATCGAGCCAAAGCTCGAAGGAAAAGGCACCGAATCCTAAGTATAATTTGCCGCGCACTGTGGAGATTCGGGTGTGTGAATGGCCTTCTGAAGATTTCTTGAGAGCAGCTGGTATCTATGAAGATTTTCATGAATTGGCTCACAATGCAGGCCTCACCGCTTTCCTCCACGACCAATGCGATCAGTATCTCTTACTCACAAATACTTTTGTGCAAAACTTTCATTTTCATTCTAGGAACTCACCACCTACGGTGGAGTTTCATTTATATGATGAGCATAAGGAGATGTCACTTTATGATTTCTGTCGGATTTGTTTAATCCCTTTTGAGGGCAAGACAGAAGAACCACATCATGATGATGTGGCTGGGTTTATTGATACTATCACTGTAGGAGAAACTAGAAAGGTTTCTGATGCATGAATCACTAGCATACATTTTCCTGTTTTACGCTACTTTGCATTATTTGCTAGTCGTTGTTTAATTGGACGCGGAAACAGTGGAAACCTTAGTATCCCTGATATAATTATTTTGCACCACAGTTTATACAGTGATAACACTTTTAATATGGGCGGTATTATTGCTAGACGGTTAAGTATGAACCGTACTAAGGGTCCCATCTTTGGAGGTGTCTATGCCACACGCCTAGCTGCACATTTTAACATACCTATTAGGCATGCTGAGAAGGAAGAAAAGGTGATGCCCCGTGTTTATCTAGATCATAAAAGTATGGTGGCACATGATTTTATTGTTAAGAATAGGGCAGGAGAGCTTAAATATCAATTGTTCTTTAACAAACATCATCCTGAAACTATTACCCTGCCTGCTCCTTCTTTGTTTAATTTTGTAGGACCCTACCTCATTACGTGGGCTGCCGTCCAAGCTTACAAGAATCCTGCACTAGCCCCGAAACAGGAACCACAAGAGTACGACCCCAACAACTATTATTATGGATATCTGCCAGGCCAGCCGTGGCCATAGACCAACTTAGGCCAAAAGCCTAAGCGTGGGGGAGTACGTATTTCTCACCGACATTACATTTATGTTCACACACACTCATTGCTAGATGTCGGTGCTCATATTTTTTTTCACTGTAATATCCATGCTAGTTCATTTTCTTTTTCCTGCTTTCTTCTTGTGTGTTTGTTAAACCTTAAGGAAAACAAAAAAATAGTAGTAGTTTATTTTTCTACTGTAGTAGTAATAATTAAAAAGAAAACCCAAAAATATTTCCCGTTCTTCTTTTGCTTGTTGGGAGCATTCCCGTGTAAATAGTTTTATTTCTTTTCTTTCCTTTGGGGGTCAGTAGGAGAAGACCATAATTAAATTGTTGAAGTGGCTCTTATATGCATTATTGTTGATTTAACCCAAAGCCCATATTGCCTTGTCTTCTCCTGTTTATTGAATGCTCGCAGATTCCAGCTTAGTCCAATGCACGTGCACTCTTATTATTATTCACACCGTTTGGTCGTGCAAGTGGAAGGCAATTATGATGATATATGATGGACTGACTGAGATGAGAAAAGCTGGTATGAAGTCGACCTCTTTTGTTTCTGTAAATATGATGAGTCCCTCGTTCTTGATTCAGCTTATTATGAATAAACATGTTTGCAATGACAATTAGAGATCATAGTTGCTTGTGCCATGCTTGATTAGCTATGAGTTATAATGATTTACCTTGTATGCCAACATGCTATTGAGATGATTATGATGTGGTATGATGGGGTGGTATCCTCTTTTGAATGATTTAAGTGACTTGACTTGGCACATGTTCACGCATGTAGTTGAAACAAATCAACATAGCCTTCACGATATTTATGTTCATGGTGGATTATATCCTACTCATGCTTGCATCCAATGTTTATTAATTTTAATGCATGTACATGGCTATTGTCACTCTCTAGTTGGTCGCTTCCCAGTCTTTTGCTAGCCTTCACTTGTACTAAGCGGGAATACTGCTTGTGCATCCAATCCCTTAAACCCCAAAGTTATTCCAGATGAGTCCACCATACCTTCCTATATGCGGTATCTACCTGCCGTTCCAAGTAAATTTGTATGTGCCAAACTCTAAACCTTCAATAAACATTCTGTTTTGTATGCTCGAATAGCTCATGTATCAACAAAGGTTGTCCTTATCTTCCGTGTTAGGCGGGTTATTCTCAAGAGGAGTGGACTCCGCTCCTCACTCACGAGAAAATGGCTGGTCACTGGGATGCCCAGTCCCATGCTTTATGCAAACTAAATCAAAATTAATTGCAAACAAAACTCCCCCTGGGACCTGATGTATGTTGGAGGCACTCGTTTTGAGCAAGCCATGGATTGATGCTTATTGGTGGAGGGGAGTATAAACTTTACCATTCTGTTTGGGAACCGCCTATAATGTGTTTAGCATGGAATCTCTTAGTTGTTACGTTGACAATGAAAGTATACCGCTCAAAATACAATTTATCTCTATTTCAAAACCGAGCTCTGGCACCTCTACAAATCCCTGCTTCCCTCTGCAAAGGGCCTATCCATTTACTTTTATGTTGAGTCATCACCCTCTTATTAAAAAGCACTAGCTAGAGAGTGCAGCCGTCATTTGCATTCATCACTGTTAATTTATATTGGGTATGACTATGATTGGATCTCTTTTACCATGAATTACAATGTCTAGTCAGTCCTTGATTCTTTAAAGGTGCTCTGCATTTATGTTTTGCGGTCTCAGAAAAGGCTAGCGAGACACCATCTTGTTATATCATATTATGATTGTTTCGAGAAAGTGTTGTCATCCGAGATTTATTATTATGACTTGCTAGTTGATTATGCTTTTTATATGAGTAATTATGAGACCTGAGAATTATTGCAAATGTGGTTAGTTATGATCTATGCTGAAAACTAGAATGTTGGCTTGACATAGTTACAACAACAAGAGCAAACAGAGTTTGTAAAAGTTTTTCTTTCTTTCTTTCAGTTTGTCAACTGAATTGCTTGAGGACAAGCAAGGGTTTAAGCTTGGGGGAGTTGATACGTCTCCGTCGTATCTACTTTTCCAAACACTTTTGCCCTTGTTTTGGACTCTAACTTGTATGATTTGAATGGAACTAACCCGGACTGACGCTGTTTTTAGCAGAATTGCCATGGTGTTGTTTTATGTGCAGAAAACAAATATTCTCGGAATGACCTGAAACTCCACGGAATATCTTAGAAAAACAATAAAAAAATCCTCGCCAAAGATAAAGACCAGGGGGCCCACACCCTTCTCACGAGGGTGGGGGGCGCCCCCCTAGGGCGCGCCCCCTACCTCGTGGGCCCCCTGGAAACCCTCCGACGCCAGGTCCAACTCTATATATTTGCTTTCGGAGAGAAAAAAATCAGAGAGAAGAAATCATCGCATTTTACGATACGGAGCCGCCGCCAAGCCCTAAAACCTCTCGGGAGGGCTGATCTGGAGTCCGTTCGGGGCTCCGGAGAGGGGGATTCGTCACCGTCGTCATCATCAACCATCCTCCATCACCAATTTCATGATGCTCACCGCTGTGCGTGAGTAATTCCATCGTAGGCTTGCTGGACGGTGATGGGTTGGATGAGATTTATCATGTAATCGAGTTAGTTTTGTTAGGGTTTGATCCCTAGTATCCATTATGTTCTGAGATTGATGTTGCTATGACTTTGCTATGCTTAATGCTTGTCACTAGGGCCCGAGTGCCATGATTTCAGATCTGAACCTATTATGTTTTTATGAATATATGTGAGTTCTTGATCCTATCTTGCAAGTCTATAGTCACCTACTATGTGTTATGATCCAGCAACCCCGAAGTGACAATAATCGGGACCACTCCCGGTGATGACCATAGTTTGAGGAGTTCATGTATTCACTATGTGCTAATGCTTTGTTCTGGTTCTCTATTAAAAGGAGGCCTAAATATCCCTTAGTTTCCAATAGGACCCCGCTGCCACAGGAGGGTAGGCCAAAAGATGTCATGCAAGTTCTCTTCCATAAGCACGTATGACTATATACGGAATACATGCCTACATTACATTGATGAATTGGAGCTAGTTCTGTGTCACCCTGTGTTATGAATGTTACATGATGAACCGCATCCAGCATAATTATCCATCACTGATCCGGTGCCTACGAGTTTTCCATATACTGGTTTATGCTTATTTACTTTCTCGCTGCTACTGTTACAATCACTACAAAATACCAAAAACATTACTTTTGCTGTCTTTACTTTTGTTGCCGCTACCGCCACTATCATATTACTTTGCTACTAAACACTTTGCTGCAGATACAAAGTTTCCAGGTGTGGTTGAATTAACAACTCAGCTACTAATACTTGAGAATATTCTTTGGCTCCCCTTGTGTCGAATCAAGAAATTTGGGTTGAATACTCTACCCTCAAAAGCTGTTGCGATCCCCTATACTTGTGGGTTATCACCTCCTACTGGATTGATACCTTGGTTCTCAAAAATTGAGGGAAATACTTACGCTACTCTGCTGCATCATCCTTTCCTCTTCGGGGAAATCCAACGCAAGCTCAAGAGGTAGCAGCAAGCTCCAGCGATCCATCTATGCACTGGTGCAAGCATCTCGGAGTTGGAATATACGCTTTGATAAGTTGATCAAAGCATATATTTTTATACAAACTTGCGGTGAAGCCTGTATTTACAAGAAAGTGAGTGGGAGCACTACAACATTTCTGATAAGTATATGTGAATGACATATTGTTGATCAGAGATAATGTAGAATTATTCTGCAAAGCATAAAGGAGTGTTTGAAAGGAGTTTTTCAAAGAAAGACCTCGGTGAAGATGCTTGATAAGTTTTTTCAATGAGTACATACCGTGACAAGATTTTGAAGTAGTTCAAAATGGAACAGTCAAAGAAAGAGTTCTTGCCTGTGTTACAAGGTGGGAAATTGAGTAAGACTCAAAGCCCGACCACAGCAGAAGATAGAAAGAGAATGAAAGTCATTCCCTATGCCTCAGCCATAGGTTCTATAAAGTATGCCATGTTGTGTACCAGATCTATTGTATACCCTACACTGTTTTTTTGCAAGGGAGTACAATAGTGATCTAGGAGTAGATCACTTGACAACGGTCAAAATTATCCTTAGTGGAATAAGGATATGTTTCTCGATTATGGAGGTGACAAAAGGTTCGTCGTAAAGGGTTATGTCGATGCAAATTTTGACACTGATCCAGATGACTCTAAGTCTCAATCTGGATACATTTTAAAAGTGGGAGCAATTAGCTAGAGTAGCTCCGTGGAGAGCATTGTTGACATAGAAATTTGCAAAATAAATAGGGATCTGAATGTGGCAGACCCGTAGACTAAACTTCTCTCACAAGCAAAACATGATCACACCTTAGTACTCTTTGGGTGTTAATCACATGGTGATGTGAACTAGATTGTTGACTCTAGTAAACCCTTTGGGTGTTGGTCACATGACGATGTGATCTATGGGTGTTAATCACATGGTGATGTGAACTATTGGTGTTAAATCACATGGAGATGTGAACTAGATTATTGACTCTAGTGCAAGTGGGAGACTGAAGGAAATATGCCCTAGAGGCAACAATAAAGTTATTATTTATTTCCTTATATCATGATAAATGTTTATTATTCATGCTAGAATTGTATTAACCGGAAACATGATACATGTGTGAATACATAGACAAACAGAGTGTCACTAGTATGCCTCTACTTGACTTGCTCGTTGATCAAAGATGGTTATGTTTCCTAGCCATAGACAAAGAGTTGTCATTTGATTAATGAGATCACATCATTAGGAGAATGATGTGATTGACTTGACCCATTCCGTTAGCTTAGCACTTGATCGTTTAGTTTGTTGCTATTGCTTTCTTCATGACTTATACATGTTCCTATGACTATGAGATTATGCAACTCCCGTTTACCGGAGGAACACTTTGTGTGCTACCAAACGTCACAACGTAACTAGGTGATTATAAAGGTGCTCTACAGGTGTCTCTAAAGGTACTTGTTGGGTTGGCATATTTTGAGATTATGATTTGTCACTCCGATTGCCGGAGAGGTATCTCTGGGCCCACTTGGTAATACACATCACTTAAGCCTTGCAAGCATTTCAACTAATGAGTTAGTTGCGGGATGATGTGTTACGGAACGAGTAAAGAGACTTGCCGGTAACGAGATTGAACTAGGTATTGAGATACCGACGATCGAATCTCGGGCAAGTAACATACCGATGACAAAGGGAACAACGTATGTTGTTATGTGGTCTGACCGATAAAGATCTTCGTAGAATATGTATGAGCCAATATGGGCATCCAGGTCCCGCTATTGGTTATTGATCAGAGAGGTGTCTCGGTCATGTCTACATAGTTCTCAAACCCGTAGGGTCCGCACGCTTAACGTTCGTTGACAATATAGCATTATATGAGTTATGTATGTTGGTGACCGAATGTTGTTCGGAGTCCCAGATGAGATCACGGACATGACGAGGAGCTCCAGAATGGTCCGGAGGTAAAGATTCATATATTGGATGATATGGTTAGCCCAAGGGGTCAGGCCCACGGGGCTATAAGTCGGTGCAAAAGGAGTTTTGCGGAGGCCAGGAGGCCAAACGTCGGAGACCCTGGCGTCTGGCCCTGGGCCAGACGCTGAGGCCCATGGCGTCTGGGCCAGACACCAAGGATTGTGGTGTTTGGTCCTGGAATCCGAGTGGGACTCTTGCCTTTCGGGCAAAACCGACTTTGAGGAGGCTTTTGCTCCAAGTTTCGACCCCAGGGCTCAACATATAAATAGAGGGGCGGGGCTAGCACCAAAGACACATCAAGAAACACCAAGCCGTGTGCCGGCATCCCCGTCCCCTCTAGTTTGTCCACCGTCATAGTTTTCGTAGTGCTTAGGCGAAGCCCTGCGGAGATTGTTCTTCACCAACACCGTCACCACGCTGTTGCGCTGCCGGAACTCATCTACTACTTCACCCCTCTTGCTGGATCGAGAAGGCGAGGACGTCACCGAGCCGAACGTGTGTAGAACTCGGAGGTGCCATGCTTTCGGTATTTGGATCGGTCGGATCGTGAAGACGTATGACTACATCAAGCGCATTGATATAACGCTTCCGCGAACGGTCTACGAGGGTACGTAGACAACACTCTCCCCTCTCGTTGCTATATATGCATCACCATGATCCTGCGTGTGTGTAGGAATTTTTTTGAAATTACTACGTTCCCCAACACTACCGACCTATTAGTCTTTGTAATGTTGTTTATAAGATCATTGCCAAATCTCTTGCCAACATGATTAAGCCTCAACTTCTTGATTATATAGATCCCGCTCAACAGGCTTTTATCGAGGGTAGGAGAATTAGTGATAATATTTATCATTGCCCAGGAAATTGCTCATTCTTTCTCCCTCAAATCTTGGAAACAGGATGCCTTCATGCTTAAAATTGATCTTGCTAAAGCTTTTGATAGACTAGAATGGGACTTTATTGTTTCTGCGCTTGCTCATAAAGGGCTGCACGGTCATTTCGTTAATTGAGTTCATGCATGCATCTCTTCTCCCACATTCTCTGTGCTAATCAATGGACAACCTTCTCATAAGTTCAAAAGTTTTCGAGGGATTAGGCAGGGATGTCTCATGTCTCCTTACTTGTTTGTTATTGCCATTAATGAACTTTCGATATCGCTTAATGAGGCTCTTTAGGCTAACCATTTGCAGGGTATTTCTCTTGGTCCAAACTGCCCCTCTGTTCATTCTCTTCTATTTGCAGATGACTTATTGGTTTGTGGACATGCTACTCTTCAAGAAGCTCAGACTATGGCTAATCTTATTCATCAATTTTGTGAGCTCTCTGGTCAAACTCCCAACTGGGGCAAATCTGCAATCCTTTTTAGCTCGCATGTTTCTCAAGCTACGATTCAAAGCATTAAGCAATTTTTTCCTGTTTCTAATCTTGATGCTAATTTCACCCATCTTGGTCATCCACTTATTCTTCCTGCTAAAAATAGAGTGGCTGCTTACAACTTTGTGTTAGATAAATTTTTAAATAAGCTGCCCTCTTACAAAGCTAATATGCTCTCTCATGCTGTTAGGCTTGAATTGATTCGATTGGTTTTTTCAGCTATTCCAGTCTATTACATGGCAAACATCTTGTTTTCTAAGAAATTCATTGCTAAGCTCTGTTATTAGAAATTTCTAGTGGACAGGTGTTAGAGAGACTGACTCAAAGAAAAGTCTCTGCCTTAGGGCATGGAAGGATATTCGTAGTTCTAAGGGAAAAGGTGGCTTGGGCATTAGGAATCTAAAAGCCATTAATGAACGTCTCATCCTCACAACTTCTTGGAGGTTACCTGAGGGAGTCCTGGATTAGGGGGTCTCTGGACAGCCAGACTATCTCCATTGGCCGGACTGTTAGACTATGAAGATACAAGATTGAAGACTTCGTCTCGTGTCCGGATGGGACTCTACTTGGCGTGGAAGGCAAGCTAGGCAATACGGATATGGATATGTCTTCCTTTGTAACCGACCTTGTGTAACCCTAACCCTCTCCGGTGTCTATATAAACTGAAGGGTTTTAGTCCGTAGAACAACAACCTCAACATACAATCATACCATAGGCTAGCTTCTAGGGTTTAGCCTCTCTGATCTCATGGTAGATCTACTCTTGTACTACCCATATCATCAATATCAATCAAGAAGGACGTAGGGTTTTACCTCCATCAAGAGGGCCCGAACCTGGGTAAAACATTGTGTCCCCTGCCTCCTGTTACCATCTGGCCTAGACGCACAGTTTGGGACCCCCTACCCGAGATCCGCCGGTTTTGACACCGACATTGGTGCTTTCATTGAGAGTTCCTCTATGTCATCGCCCTTAGGCTTGATGGCTCCTACTATCATCGATAGCGATGCGGTCCAAGGCGAGACTTTTCTCCCAGGACAGATTTTCGTATTCGGTGGCTTTGCGCTGCGGGCTAATTCGCTTGGCCATCTGGAGCAGATTGAAAGCTACGCCCCTGGCAGTCAGGTCAGATTTGGAAGTTTGAACTACACGGCCGACATCCGCGAAGACTTGATCTCCGACGGATTTGAGCCACAGCCGGGCGCGCCGCACTGTCACGACGGGTATGACCTAGCTCTGCCGCCGAACAGTACCCCAGAGGCCGCGCCCGCGTCAGCTCCGACCCTTAGCTCGGAGCCAACTGTGCCAATCGAGGACGGGTGGCTAGACACCGCCTCAGGGGCTGCAGTCTCAACGGCGATCGAGCCGAACACCAGCCTAATCCTCTGTGAAGCCCATGACTCCGAGGTGTCGGACTCTTTTCTGGACTCCGAACCGTCCGCGCCCCTGCCAATCGAATCCGATTGGGCGCCGATCATGGAATTCACCGCCGCGGATATCTTTCAGCACTCGCCCTTCGGCGACATTCTGAATTCACTAAGGTCTCTCTCTTTGTCAGGAGAGCCCTGGCCGGACTATGGCCAACACGATTGGGATGCGGACGACGAAGAAATTCGACGCCCACCCACCACCCACTTCGTAGCCACTGTCGATGATTTAACCGACATGCTCGACTTCGACTCCGAAGACATCGACGGTATGGATGACGATGTAGGAGACAAACATGAACCAGCGCCTATAGGGCACTAGAAAGCCACCTCGTCGTATGACATATACATGGTGGATACACCCAAAGAAGGCAATGGCGACGAGATAGCGGAGGATGACCCTTCCAAGAAGCAACCCAAGCGCCAACGTCAATGGCGCTGCTCTAGGTCCCACCAAAGAAAAAGTGGTGATACCGGCACAAGAGATAATAACACTCCGGATAGTGCCAAAGACAACAACATTCCCCTCCAGCAAGATTCAGAGCAGGAGGATGGAGGAGCCAGCTCTCCTGAGAGAGCGGCAGATGGAGAGGAGGAGGATGACAATTACATGCCCCCTCCGAAGACGAGGCAAGCCTCGGCGATGATGGATTCGCCGTACCAGAGGATCCCGTCGAACAAGAGCGCTTCAAGCGCCGGCTTATGGCCACGGCAAATAGCCAGAAGAAAAAGCAGCAGCAGCTTCAAGCTGATCAAGATCTGCTAGCTGACAGATGGACTGAAGTCCTCGCGGCCGAGGAATATAAACTCGAGCGCCCCTCCAAGAATTACCCAAAGTGCAGGTTACTACCCCGACTGGAGGAAGAATCATATGATACGGATGATTGGCCACCTCGTGGCCGCGATAGAGAGGCATTCCAGCCAAAAGCTCCGCCTCCACCCCGACGCCATTCAAATAAAAAGGCATGGGGAGATACGCCAGACTTGCGAGACATATTGGAGGACAAAGCAAAGCATGCAAGATCAATCTACGGATAACGAGGGCGCACTACTCTGCGAGACAATAAACGTCACGCCGGATACATCAAAAGCAAATCCGGCCGGGCCGAACACAGCGGGCAAGACCCTTTCGAGCTGCGTCGCGATATAGCCCAATACAGAGGTGCCGCACACCCCTTATGCTTCACAGACGAAGTAATGGAACATCAATTCCCAGAAGGTTTCAAACCTGTGAATATTGAATCATACGACGGCACAACAGATCCCGCAGCATGGATCGAGGATTTCCTCCTCCACATCCACATGGCCCGCGGTGATGACTTACACGCCATCAAATACCTCCCACTAAAGCTCAAAGGACCAGCGCGACATTGGCTTAACAGCTTGCCAGCGGACTCCATTAGCTGTTGGGAAGATCTGGAAGCCACATTCCTCGACAACTTTCAGGGCACTTATGTGCGACCACTAGACGCCGATGACTTGAGCCACATAATTCAGCAACCAGAAGAGTCGGCCAGGCAATTCTGGACTTGGTTCCTTACAAAGAAAAATCAGATCATTGATTGTCCGGATGCAGAGGCCTTAGTGGCTTTCAAACACAACATCTGAGACGAGTGGCTAGCCCAGCACCTTGGTCAGGAAAAGCCAAAATCTATGGCAGCTCTCACGACGCTCATGACCCGCTTTTGTGCGGGAGAAGACAGCTGGCTGGCTCGCAGTAATAACATATCAAAGAACCATGGTACCTCAGATACCAAGGACGGCAATAGCAGGTCACGTCACAACAAACATAAGCGCCGCATTAACGGCGAAAATACTGAGGATACGACAGCCAATGCCGGATTCAAAGGCTCTAAACCCGGTCAGCGGAAAAAGTCATTCAAACAAAGTACGCCGGGTCCGTCCAACTTGGATTGTATACTTGATCGCTCGTGTCAAATACACGACACCCTAGACAAGCCAGCCAATCACACCAACAGGGATTGTTGGGTGTTCAAGCAGGCTGGCAAGTTAATTGCCAAAAACAAGGACAAGGGGCCACATATCGATGACGAGGAGGAGCCCCGGCAGCCGCACACTGGAGGACAGAAGAGGTTTCCCCCGCAAGTGCGGGCGGTGAACATGATATACGCAACCCACATCCCCAAGAGGGAGCGAAAGCATGCGCTCAGGGACGTATATGCGTTGGAGCCAGTCGCCCCAAAGTTTAACACTTGGTCCTCCTGTCCGATCACCTTCGATCGCAGGGACCACCCCACTAGTATCCGTCATGGCGGATTCGCCGCACTGGTCCTAGACCCAATCATTGACGGATTTCACCTCACTCGAGTCCTTATGGATGGCGGCAGCAGCCTGAACCTGCTTTATCAGGACACAGTGCGCAAAATGGGTATAGACCCCTCAAGGATCAAACCCACAAAATGACCTTTAAAGGCGTCATTCCAGGTGTAGAGGCCCATTGCACAGGCTCAATTACACTGGAAGTGGTCTTCGGATCCCCGGATAACTTCCGAAACAAAGAGTTAATCTTCGATATAGTCCCGTTCGGCAGTGGTTATCACGCGCTACTCGGGCGAACCACATTTGCTAGATTCAATGCGGTACCGCATTATGCATACCTCAAGCTCAAGATGCCAGGACCCCGCGTAGTTATTACAGTCAATGGAAACACAAAGCGCTCTCTCCGAACAGAGGAGCACACCGCGGCCCTCGCAGCAGAAGCGCAAAGCAGCCTCTCAAGGCAATGAACCAGTTTGGCGCTTCAAAGCCTGGACACCTTCAAGCGCGCTCAAGGCAATCGGCAAATAAACCGCCTGGCGCGATCTGAGCTCGCGTAGCAATACGGCGGCCACCCCAATCCCAGCCCAACGGTGAAACTCGTGTCGCGCGTACATAATTACGCATTAAAAATACCATGGGCACAGGTGGGGAGGGGGGCACAACTGCGGCACACCCCAAGACGCGGCTTAAACCGCACTAGGGGCTTCCCGTTTGGTTATTTTTCTTTTTTTTCAGGACCTTAATCTCTAGAAACACTGTCCGGCAGCACTATTGCCGAACACATGATGCATCAACCAAGGAGGCAGACAGCTACGTCATACCACGGAATTCCCAGGTTGGTTTCAGTAACAAGCGAAATATTCGATTTAATATCATTCCTCAGCTTGCCCTTGGAAGGGACATAGTCCTACTCTTTGCTTCTCGCACTATCTATATCACTCTGCTTTAATGCAATTTTTTAACAAACAATGCATGACATTACAACTATTATTGCATTCTTGTTATATATATATATATATGTGTGTGTGTGTGTGTGTGTGTATGTTCATTAATGACGCCTTGCAACCGTACACCTTAGTACGGCTAATACACCAGGGGCTTACGTACCTCACAATACGGTGTGAAAAGTCTGAACACTTTCACAAGTGCGGCACCCCGAACTTATAGCATTATATGCATCAGCTTCGAATCATGTCTTTGGTCAAATGTTGGGTTTGCCCGGCTCCTATGTTTTGGTACCTTACGTTCCGCTCTATCGTCTAAGGTAGCGCTAGGAGAACTACTGCGATTGTGCCCCGGTTCTGCTGGGTTCAGCACCTCAGTAGAGAAAGCTAAAACTGACTGTCATGATAAGGCGAGAGACTGGTCGCTGTTCGGCGAGGTTTTCGAGTCCCTAAAGACTTATGCCGCTTAGAGCGAGGGGCCGGCCCTGTCCGGCTTAAAGGCGTGTATCGCGCCCCAAATTCGGTCTTCCGAATACCAGGGGCTTCGCCGAAATTTAAAATTATAGAATTCTATGGCTAAGTGAGAGTGATAAAGCATTATTAGTCCGGTTGCCATGTTCGCTGTGCTGAGCACCTCCCTCGAAGGACCCAAACATGGGAACAAGAGTGCTCAGGTTTATCCCGAACACCCCAGCACTCGTGGCATGGGGGCAGAAGCCGAGGACTAGCCATCTCTCAGATTGGATAAACAGCCAAACAGAAGGTAATATTTTAAATTCAAACAAGCATTGCATAGCACATATGAAACAAGTTTTCATAAATACAGGATAAAACGAGCAAGTCTCACTCAAATATTACATCTTTGGAACACTCGTCCGCTATGAGACGGGCACCCGGCAGAACACCCTCGTAGTACATCTTGGGGTGGTGGTGCTCCTTGCCCTCCGGCGGCCACTCATTGATCAGCTTTACGGCGTCCAGCTTGACCCACTGCAATTTCACACGGGCAAAAGCCCGGCGTGCACCTTCAATGCAGACAGATCGCTTGACGACCTCCAGCCGCGAGCAGGCATCCACAAGCCGCATCACCAGGCCGAAGAAGCTGTTCGGAAGGGCATCGCCAGGCCACAGCCGGACTATAAAGCTCTTCATGGCCCGATTGGCCGCCTTATGTAGCTCGACCATCTGCTTCAGCTGGTCGCTCATTGGCACTGGGTGTTCAGCCTCAGCATACTGAGACCAGAATAGCTTCTCCATTGAGCTTCCATCCTCGGCCTGGTAAAATTGTGCGGCATCGGACACACTGCGGGGCAAATCTACGAATGCTCCTGGAGAGCTCCGGATTCGGGTAAGTAATCGGTAATTTACTTTTACATGCTTGCTTTGCATATAGAAAGCCTTAACCGCCGCTATCTTCTTCATCGCATTGATCTCCTGGAGGGCCTTTTGGGCTTCGGCCTTGGCACTTTTTGCGCTCTCGAGGGCTGCGGCAAGCTCAGACTCCCGCATCTTTGAGTCAAGCTCCAACGCCTCGTGCTTCGCCACGAGAGCCTGGAGCTCCTGTGCTTCTCTCACTTGGTGCGCTCCTTGGCCACTATATCATCGGCCTTGGTCAGCGCTTGCTTCAGGGTCGCCACCTCGGTTGTGGCCCCTGGCAAATATACGTTGATCATGTCATTTTGCAATCGCGTCTTCTTTTATATATACATATCTATAGACAGGGTATTACTTACCCTTGTTCTCCTCGAGCTGCCTCTTGGCAAGGCCGAGCTCTTTCCTGGACCCCTCGAGGTCCTGCTTCAGTATGGCGACCTCCGCAGTCAGTGCGGCGGACACCAGCAGCGAAGCCTGCATATGCATATTGACATACTTATATTAGACTCCTGCGATATTATTTGATCCTCTGTTCGGCTTTTCTTTGTGAACACCAAACAAAGCATCAGGGGCTACTGTCTATGCGGTAATATTTCTACTACATTTTAAAACACTTACCTCAAAGCATGTTAGAAGGCTAGCACAGGCTTCAGGCAAACCACTCTTGGCGGACTGAACCTTCTGGACCACCGCACTCATAACAGTACGGTGCTCCTAATCGATGGAAGCACTGTGAAGCGCTTCCAACAGATTGTCCGGCGCCTCTGGATGGACAGAGGTCACCGGCACAGGCGTCTTGCCCCTCTTAGAAGGAGGCCGCATGCCCGAGCCCAGAACTGCTGGAGGGTCCGGCGCGGTGTTCGGCTGAGGGCTGAACTCGGAGCTCTCAGGGGCCCCGTCCCCTCGGCTCCCGGAGTCCGGAAGGTCGCCTTGAGGCACCTCCAGGACTGTCTCCCCTTGACCCTGTGCCTCTTGAGACAGCACCTCGGCGTCGTCAGTAGGATGAGGGGAGGTGGCGGTCGGGACTGGATCGCTATCCATGTCCGACGAGCCCAGGGAGCCGTCCGATGATACATCGATGCTGGTTCGCGGCGGCCTGCATAATCATGTTCGGCGTTAGGGAAAGCAGTGCGACAAAGGAACGCTATGAGTTACTCTGGTATCCGAATACTTACGATCTCCCCAGGGGCTTGGCCCTGGGAAACCACTCGTCTTCGTCTTCATCGGCGGCGGTGGAGCTGTCCGGAAGGAGAGTCCTTCCCTTCTTGGACCCTTCGGCCCCCCTAGTTAGGGCGGCCTTCCTTTTCTTATCTCCCCCTGCAGGAGGGGGAGCATCTTCTTCTTCTTCCTTGTCTTTGGGGGAGGAGTGCGCCGCAGAGTCATCGGACGGTGAGTCCGACGATGCTTGGCGTCGGGAACTCTTTCGGGTTCCCTTGGCCTTCTTGGTCTTCTCCGGCACCGTATAAGGAGCCGGAGTCAGCATCTTCGCCAGAAGAGCGTCTGCTGGGCCTTCGGGCAAAGGAGTCGGACAGTCGATCTGTCCGGCCGTCTCCTGCCAGTCCTGTCAAAGGTACGGGAGTTTAGATCCCGCATGGAGTCAACCTATAAAAAATAAGTATCCTGCGAGAGGTAAAG
Source organism: Triticum urartu (assembly GCF_003073215.2). Lineage (NCBI taxonomy): Eukaryota > Viridiplantae > Streptophyta > Magnoliopsida > Poales > Poaceae > Triticum > Triticum urartu. The sequence continues at coordinate 646,003,320 of NC_053023.1, read as the reverse complement.
TAGCTTACCGCTTTGGCTTGGCACTTCGCGCTGATTCCACGATCCTCAGTAATGGGAGGGGGGACCTCGGCGCTTTTGAACAGCACCCTCTAGGCATCTTCGTGGGTTGTGTCCAAAAGCCTCTTCAGAGTTCGGTGTCGTGCCGGGTCGAACTCCCACAAGTTGAACTCCCGTTGTTGGCACGGGAGAATCCAGCGGTGGAGCATGACATGGACCACGTTGACAAGTTTGAGCTTCTTGTTCACCATGTTTTGAATACATGTTTGGAGTCCGGTCAGCTCTTCCGAACTACCCCAGGACAGGCCCTTCTCTCTCCAGGAGGTGAGCCGCGTGGGGATGCCAGATCAGAACTCGGGGGCTGCTGCCCATACAGGGTCGCGCGGCTCGGTGATGTAGAACCACCCCGATTGCCACCCCTTTATGGTTTCCACAAAGGAGCCCTCGAGCCATGTTACGTTGGGCATCTTTCCCACCATGGCGCCTCCACACTCCGCTTGGCGGCCGCCCACCACCTTCGGCTTGACATTGAAGGTCTTCAACCATAAGCCGAAGTGGGGCTTGATGCGGAGGAAGGCCTCGCACACGACGATAAACGCCGAGATGTTGAGGATGAAGTTTGGGGCCAAATCGTGGAAATCCAGGCCATAATAGAACATGAGCCCCCGGACGAATGGATGGAGAGGGAATCCCAGTCCGCGGAGGAAATGGGTGAGGAATACTACCCTCTCATGGGCCTGGGGGTGGGGATGAGCTGCCCCTCATCTCGGAGCCGGTGCGCGATGTCGTCGGGCAGGTATCCGGCTCTCCTCAGTTTCTTGATGTCTCCCTCCGTGACGGAGGAGACCATCCACCTGCCTCCCGCTCCAGACATGGTTGGAGAAGGTTGAGGTGGGAAGTGTGGACTTGGGCGCTAGAGCTCGAGTGTGCGAAAACGGATGAGCAAAGGAAGAAGAAGGCGTGGATAGGAAGGTGAATCCTTATCCCTTTATATGGGCGGACGAAACTAAGCGTTTCCACTTGCCTGGTAAAACTCGCTTATCCACCAAGCGCTGTAATTGATGGCGCGGTTGGGTTACCCACGCCTGTATTGATGAGAATCCCGTAATAAGGGGACACGATCTCTGCTTTGACAAGACGTGTCGAAAAACTGCCTCGCGTTATGTGCGGGGCTGGTTAAAGGGAACGGTTCGAATAATCACCGGGCCATGACATAACGTCATACTGTCAAGACAAGTCAGCAAATTAGAATTGCGAAAATATTATTCTCTCTACGGTGGTATGTGGAACTTATTTTGCAGGGTCGGACACTATCCTCGTTTTCAAGTTCTTCTGTGATGTATTCGGAGAAGGAACCCGCCTTGCAATGTCGAAGACAATACTGCGCACCAGACTCATTGTCATTGAAGCCTGGTTCAGGGGCTATTGAGGGAGTCCTGGATTAGGGGGTCTCCGGACAGCCGGACTATCTCCATTGGCTGGACTGTTAGACTATGAAGATACAAGATTGAAGACTTCGTCTCGTGTCCCGATGGGACTCTACTTGGCGTGGAAGGCAAGCTAGGCAATACGGATATGGATATCTCCTCCTTTGTAACCGACCTTGTGTAACCCTAACCCTCTCCGGTGTCTATATAAACCGAAGGGTTTTAGTTCGTAGAACAACAACCTCAACATACAATCATACCATAGGCTAGCTTCTAGGGTTTAGCCTCTCTGATCTCGTGGTAGATCTACTCTTGTACTACCCATATCATCAATATCAATCAAGCAGGACGTAGGGTTTTACCCCCATCAAGAGGGCCCGAACCTGGGTAAAACATTGTGTCCCCTGCCTCCTGTTACCATCCAGCCTAGACGCACAGTTCAGGACCCCCTACCCGAAATCCGCCGGTTTTGACACCGACATTAGCCAATGCTCCTTCTTCTCATTTGTACCTTGTGTTAAAGGCTAAGTACTTTCCTGATACTTCAATTTGGAGAGCCACTACTACCCCACCTAAATTTGCTTTTTGGGCCTCTATCTTGAAAATGTTGCCTAAACTAAGAGATCATGCTTTTTATCAACTCACTCAGGGTAACATTTCTTTGTGGAGCATGCCTTGGTGTAATCTTTGGTATTCTATTTATGATCATGTTGTTCCACAACAAGCTGGTTTTGTTTACCCATCTTATGTGAGAGATCTTTGGCTTCCTGGTTTGAAAAGTTGGAATCATTCGCTCGTATTTTCTCGTTTTCAGCAGTCTTTAGCCTCACATTGTTAATACTCAAATTTTAGATGATGATGGTACAGATTTGTTGTGTTGGGATCTTACCCCAAATGGTATTTGCTCTTCAAAATCTGCTTACAAACTTTGCTTGCAGGAGCTTCATAGTATTCTGAGAAATGCTCCTCTGGATATTCCTTTGGACTTGAAAGATTTTCTTAAGTTCATTTGGAAACAAAAAATCTGCTCCCTCAAGTTCAAACTTTTGCTTGGAGACTTCTTTGAAGGGCTTTGCCTACAGGTATGAGGGCTGGCCGCTTTTCTATTCATATTGCTCAAACTTGTTGTAGATGTGGCCAGCAGGAAGATGGATTTCATCTTTTTTTGCTTTGCAACTTTGCAAGAGCAGCTTGGTTTTCTTTGCCCTGGTTTCTTCGCACGGATGTTCTCACCCAAGGGCACCATACTATGCATTCCATTCTCATTGCGCTTACTCGAATGGGCCATCCTCATGCTTCCATTAAGAATGTTTTAAATTTTTTGTGGTGCCTTTGGAAAGCTAGAAATGATTTTCTTTTTGATAGGAAAAATCATCTTCCTTATCAAGTTAATATTGCTGCTGTAGCTCTGGACTATGAGCCACTGGTTGATACTTCTTGTCCCCCTACTAAGAAACCTCACTCTAATGATGTTCATGAAACTCATGTTCTTCCTTTGTAGGGCAAAACGCTTAAGTCTGACTTGTTAGTTCCTGGGACTAAAATCTTCTATGATGCAGTGTTTAGATCATCAAAAATCCCAAGTCTCGCTCAATGGCAAGTGGGTACAGGTATAGGTGTTTTTATTTCCATACCTTCGGATCAGGGCGAGCTTAATGTTCAGGTTCAGGCTTTGTCCCCTCCTACCTCTACTCCTTTCTAGGCTGAAGCTATGGCTCTCTCCTGTGCTGCAGATCTAGCTTTGAGACTTAATCTTGCTAACTCCACTTTCCTTATGGATTGTTTGTCTTTAGTCTCTTTTGCTGCCATAAGAAATATTTCAGCCACTCCTTGGAATATTAGGAATGATCTTGCTCATTTTTTCAAAGACACCTCTAATTTGAATGCACAAGTGTTTCACATTTCTAGGGTGATAAATGGTATTGCTCACAATCTTGCTCAGCAGGTTTTTAGATCTAATGCTAGCTCTCAAATCTCTTGCTTTGCTCATGCTCATTCCCATCAGTCTTGCCCCATGGTTTCTCTTATTTCTCACTTTCAGATTCAAGGCATAAATATGCATACTATTCACTGTTATTAGCTCACATTCGCCTTCGGGCAGGATTTTCTCTTTATCTTTTGCAGAAAGCGCTGGCCTCTTTCCCTTTTAATGTTTCTTGCAGGCTTGCATTCTGTACAAGATGAGCTATGGTCATAAGTGTGTGAAATGCAGGTTCAAGAAGTTTGCTGCCAGACTATTTTACTGATGGTGTACTCTCATTCTGTTCAATACCAGCAAGTGGAGGCAACAATTAATCTGTGAGTTGTTCTCTTGCATTTGCCACTTTGGATCAGGAATAAGGACAGTTCCCAATCTTCTGCTTCTCTTCAGAGCATCAGCACTTCTTCACATTCTGCTCTAGCTGCAGATGGGCTGTTACATCTACTTTTGTGACTGATGGAATGATCTTGCTATGTGCTTCCTAAATTAGCCGTTGATCATCTGGTTGGGTGTTTCCTCAACCTGTCTTTGCTTTCTCTTTCATCTCTACCCCTCTGGCTGTACTTCTCCTTGCTGTCTATCTTCTCTTCGCTGTACTCACTGATGTACTTAACTTATGAGCTGAAATGAAATTGGGCGCCTTTTGGTGCCTTGCTTTGTTCAAAAAAAAAGAAAGAAAAAGAAACGAGTTGAGGCTGAAGGGACACTTTGATGGACTGATTTTTTTTCTCCAGTTTAATCGTCGTGGGGAGCTGCCTTCTGGTGCCAAGTTTCTCCGCATTACTGCTAATGCTTGGGGTATGGAATATGAAAGCTTTCAGGCACATGACTAGTGTTCTAATACAACACGAAAGGTGAGCAGTATCTGGCACTGCTGCAACTTTATGCAGAGCCTAATGACGAATATTTTTAGCGATGGCCCATCGTACAGAAACTGGGTGATTTTTAAGAAAAATTTCATGGTTTGAAAAAAGTTCATCAATGTGGAAAACAAGTTCATGAGTTTGTAAAAAGTTCACGGATTTTGAAAAAAGTTTTGTGGATTTGAAAAAAGTTCATCGATTTTGAAACTATTCACAGGTCTGAAAAAAGTTCATCGTTTTTGAAAAAAAGTTCATGGATTTTTAAAAAGCTTACGGATTTGAAAGAAAGATGAAAAATCTAAGGAAAAGTTGATCAATTTTGAAAAAAAATCACTAGAAAGCTAGCAAATAACAGAAAAACGTCCGTTGATTTGAGAAAGTTCACGAACCCGAAGTAGTTCACGAGTTCAAAAAATTTTGTGGATTTGGAAAAATTTCATGAACATGAAAAATTTCACAGGATTAAAAAAATGTGTATTTGAAAAAAAATCACAATTTCAAATTTTTCCTGAATTTCATGAAAATTTCATGCATTTGAAAGATCCAGTTAACGAATTTGGAAAAAGTTTATGATGTTGAGGGAAAAAAGTTCACAATTTTAGGAAATTGATTCTCAGATTTGAAAAAAAATTGAATTATTTGAGGGGGAAAAGTGCACACAGATATAAAAAGGTCAAGATTAAAGAAAAAACATTCCGGAAAAATTGATATTTGTTAGGAGTTTGAGAGAACTGTCATGAATTTGATGAATTTTATTGAATTTAAAAAAAGGTCGCATATTTATAAAATATAAAAATAGGAAATAAAATAAAAAAGATTAAGAACCGTCCAGAAAACTAGAAAAAGAATAAGGAAAAACTGGTTCGAAGCTTCCCATAACCTGCTGGAAGTTTCTAGAAGGTCTGGAAAACCGGGGTTTTTAAAGGCAAATTGAGAAAACCGGTTGGATCTGTTCCGAAAAACAATCAGGGCCCATTTAAGGTGCGAAGCATGTTTGGTTGAGAAAGAAAATAAAATGGGCCGAGCCTAGGTCCATATATCATGCGGTGAAGGCATGTAAGCCCATTTAGCATCTAGAGACTCTTAACGAGTTGAGGCTGAAGATTCTCAAAAAAAAACGTGTTGAGGCTGAAGGGACACTTCCATGGACTGATTTTTTCTCTGACTTCTGGTGCAAAGTTTCTCCGCATTACTGCTAATGCTTGGGGTATGGAATATGAAAGCTTTCAGGCACATGATCAGTGTTGTAATACAACACGAAAGGTGAGCAATATCTGGCACTGCTGCAACTTTATGCAGAGCCTAATGACGAATATTTTCAGCGATGGCCCGCCACACAGAAACTGGGTGATGAAGCGTTGTGGATTGGGTCTTAAGAAGTACTAAGCATAATCTATTGAGCTGTTTTACGGTGATTGGGTTAGTACTCGGAGTACTTAGCAGTACTTACATGTCTGATCATGTCTGATTTTTATTAGCCGTCAGATCTTGCGGGGAATTTTAATTGATTAAATTTAATATGTTAATTGCGATAAGGGCATAATGGTCCAGGGGGAAATATCTTTTCTTGAACCGATCACCTGAGGACCAGATCCATGTCTACTCGATCCAGTTCAGAATCCTCCTCCGATCTATTCGTCGCCGCTCGCCGCTCCTGACCTTCTCCGTCCTCGACCTGCCCGGCGAGAGGAATAAATTCATCGTCCTCGTCCTCCACCCAACCAACCCCAGCCCCCCACGCCGTCACCGAAGAAGAAGAAGGCCGGATCTGCGCCGGCTGAATCGGCGGCGACCGCGGCGGGCGATCCCATCTCTTCGCGCGTACCATCCTTAAGGTATGAATTCGGCTTGGCGTTCTTCTCGTTCTCTTGGCCGTTGCGCCCCTCCACCATGCATGTAGTACAACCTCAACCCCACAAGATCCGGGTACGGACTAGAACAACGAATGGAAAGCTTCATCGTGGCATAGTTTCTCTTGAGCTAATCGCATCATGTTTGTTTAAGTAAGATGTTGACGTTTGAGATGAGATATACTAAAGGAAGATGAGATACTGGTTCCATAGTTCACTTAATTTAGTTTATTAAAGTCATCATCACTTTAGGTTTGCATAGCGCATGAAATATAGTTTAAAGGAAGATGAGATACTACTTGTTGGACGTTGATGATTGGTTTCCCTCACATGTCAAACCAGCAAAGTCTTTTCCATGCACTTGTCTTTGCCTATGAGCTATTTTACACCTGCAACATTGATAAACAGAAAGATGTTGATGATTGGTTTCCCTCACATGTCATATGCAGGAAGACATGGCGTATGCAAGTGATGAGAGTATGTTCGAGTATGTAAATGTTGTCAGCAAGATGTTTGATAGTGAGGCTGAAGGCTATGAATTCTACAACAAATATGCTCTTGAAAAAGGTTTTAGTGTGAGGAAAAGCTACGTTGAGTGGGATGGATCCAACAAATACATAATTTTAAGGAAAATTGTGTGTAGTCGTCAAGGGTTTCGCGAAGATAAGCACATGAAAAGAAAGATGGAAGATAGAAAAAGGAGGCCACGAAGTTTAACTCGTGTTGGGTGTAATGCTAAATTGGTCATTACGATACAGGAGGAAACCGGTCGGTGGTTTGTCAAGGATTTCATCGATGAGCACAGCCATCCTCTAGCCCCACGGGATCTTTCTTGTCTGCTGCGTTCGCACAGACGAATTAGCGATGAGCAGAAAGCGGACATTGCGGACATGGAAAAATGTGGGATCCGCAAATACCGTATTATGGATATTTTGTGCTTTTAATACGATGGATTTGATAAGGTTGGATGCATAAAGAGGGACGTTTATAATTTCTGCCATGCTAATAAGCAGGAGACAATCAGTGCCGGTGATGCTAAAACGGTGATCATCCACATGATGGCGAGGCGAGAGCGAGATGTGGATTTTTTCTTCAAGTACTTGGTAGACGAGCATGGCCATCTAAAGGGACTGTTCTGGGCTGGTAGTCAATTGCGACTTGACTACGAGGCTTTTGGAGACGTCATTGTTTTCGATAGCACATACAGAACCAACAAATACAATCTGCCATTCGTGCCTTTTGTCGGGTTGAATCACCACCGCATCACTGTTATATTTGGCTGTGGTATAATTTCTCATGAAACAAGCCAGGCATACGAGTGGATGTTGCGGACCTTTTCTGATTGCATGGCACAGAAGCATCCGATATCTGTGATCACAGATGGGGACCTTGCAATGCAGAGAGCAATAAGGGTGGTCTGGCTAGACTCAAACCATAGACTATGTATATGGCACATTCAGCAGAACATTGTACGCCATCTGCATGATGACGACGTAAAGGAGGAATTCAGATCTTTCATTTATGATACTTCTTCCATTGAAGAGCATGAGATAAAATGGATACAATTCTTACAACGGAATAAAGTAACCAGTGAGGAGTCTTGGCTGCATCAGATGTATCAGATGAGAAAGTTGTGGTGTGCTCCATATCTTGAGGGGTGTTGTTTCCTAGGATTGAGCAGCAATCAGAGGAGTGAGAGCTTGAACTCTGTGCTACATACGCATCTTGATGGTAAGATGTCGTTGTTTGAAATGCTAGAGCACTATGAGCGTTGCCTTGCGTCGCGACGGATTAACGAAGCTCTCCATGACGTCGAAGCCTTGCAGTCCGTTCCATTTACAGAGGAAAATGCTTCGCCGCTTGAGAAACACGCCGCAATAGTTTTCACACCTAGTGTCTTTAAGATGGTCTTATGGACCATAGATGCTGTTAGCAAATGTCAGATTAGAGAGATACTAGATGGATCAGAAGATTCCACTTATGTTGTGTCCAAGCAGGAAAGAATGGATAAAAAGTTTGGAGTGCGCATTGAAGAGCAAGGAGGTCTTTTGCACAGGGTGAGTTGTTCTTGTCGTAAGCTGGAATGCGCAGGCACACCATGTTCCAACATTTTTTACATATTGGGGATTTTAAAACAAACAATTCTGCCCGGTTGTTGCGTTCCCACTAGGTGAACTATGAATGCAAAATGTGCATACACACCTACCAGAAAAAACCAGATGTATGACTATTCGGTAAGCCTGCAGAGGTATCGGGAGTTGCGGAATTGTAGTCACGCCGCAAGTTTCCAGGCATGCCACTCTGATGAGGACTATCACCGTCTAAAGATGCTTTTGCAAGCACAACATCATGGCAAGCAATCAAGTTTTGAACAAGCTGACAGCAAGGAGTCAACTAATGCTCAGCATAACAGCATTAGGTTTGGCCCGTTGATGCCGCACTCGCAGAAAGTTGATAAGGTTCTGGATCCCGTGCATGTGCCAGGACGAGGTGCACCAAAGAAAAGGCTGCAGGCAAAGACAAAGAAGTCAAGATCACAGAATATCTGTGGCTATTGCAAGAAACCAAGTCACAATCGACGTAAATGGGCTAAATTGCTAGAGGTACGAAATATGTTCATATTTTTTTTGCATGTGTTTTACTCATAATTGATGTCCATGTGATTTTTTGTATTCTTCTGTGTAGGATCTCGAGGCTGAACTGTGATATCTACATACAGCATGAACCGACGATGAGCCAGAGAAAGTCGTGTGCCATTCAGCTTTGTGTGACGTGGTCTTTACATTCTATTTCATCGTGACAGTAATTTAGTGAAGTGCGGTTGTACTGCCATGTTACTGTATTAGTTCGACATCTTTCGTTTCCATTTTCTGTGTGTATCATTTGATGTCCAACTTTAAGAATGATGATGTATTTCGACAAATTGGGCACTATGATTCTTCACCCTTACTATGGTTGTCATGCATATTCATAATCATCATGCATATTCTTCATTTACAGAGCAATAATGACTGACGTATTTTTTAAATAAGCGGGGCCCACTGGGGTGTGCTTGGAAATCTTTGAAAAACCTCCATGCGCGTTCATCTTCGCTGCATGCAAATCGGGTGGCAGCCGCTGTGCCAGTAGCTGTCAAGGCCTTGATGAATCACTATTCACATGCAGGTCCCCGACTCTTGCATGCAGGTCCCCTTGAGGCATAGACCGATGTTTTCAGCAGTCAGTCTAGAGGGCATTATAAATTCAAAAAAATACAAAAACTTGGAAACCTAGTTTTGTTTGTGGAAGAGATCATGTGTGCCAAAGCTGAGGTGATTTGGAGGTAGTCGAAAAAATGCCGCATTCCCGGAGGGACCATTTGGTCAACTTAAGCCAGTTTTTGAAAAAACGTGAATTTTTCCACCACCTCCAAATCACCCAAATTTTCTTGTACATGGTCACCCACATGTGCAAAACATGTGTATGCAAGAAAATTTTGAAAAAAAATTATTTTACAATGCCCCCTTGAGGCATAGACCGATGTTTTCAGCAGTCAGTCTAGAGGGCATTATAAATTCAAAAAAATTCAAAAAAATACAAAAACTTGGAAACCTAGTTTTGTTTGTGGAAGAGATCATGTGTGCCAAAACTGAGGTGATTTGGAGGTGGTCGAAAAAATGCCCGCATTCCCGGAGGGACCATTTGGTCTAACTTAAGCCAGTTTTTGAAAAAACGTGAATTTTTCCACCACCTCCAAATCACCCAAATTTTCTTGTACATGGTCACCCACATGTGCAAAACATGTGTATGCAAGAAAATTTTGAAAAAAAAATTATTTTACAATGCCCCCTTGAGGCATAGATCGATGTTTTTAGCAGTCAGTCTAGAGGGCATTATAAATTCAAAAAAATACAAAAACTTGGAAACCTAGTTTTGTTTGTGGAAGATATCATGTGTGCCAAAACTGAGGTGATTTGGAGGTGTTCGAAAAAATGCACATTTCTGATATTTTCACAGGTTACAAAATATATTATTGGACAGAATATAGACAGCACCACACAACAACAGCACATTCCTCGAATACAATAGAAGATAGCTCTCCGAATACAATTCATCATATTAGTCTCCGAATTCAAAAGACCGAACAAAGATAGAACATTACAAGTCTCGAGACCGCGAGTAGCGAGTTTGTCTTCACATTACAAGTCGATATCGATCATCTAAACTACCATCACATAGAAGAGAGTTGTGGTCATCACGATGAGCATCATCGCGATGAAACTGGTCTTCATCCGGTTCCTCCAACGCTCCCTCCTCTCTCCCGCTAGATAGCGGGCGTATTTAGATTCCGCCTCCGCCCTAGTGGTGTACCCTTTGTAACTGTTACCGCTGAAACGGTGAACCTGTCTCCGACACTCCTCCCAGTTGTCGTAGACTCCGGGAACCTTACGCTTGTACACGACATACGACGGCATCTCTATGCACAAGCCAAACAACAGAAAATACATAAGCAATAAATAAGTATGCAACAAAAGGATCGGAAGAGAAAAGCAAGACATTAATAGCACAATTCATGGTCCTAGTAATAAATAGCATCGATTACATCTAAGTTGAACGACTGTCCAAACCAAAGAGACATACAATTCATTAAAGTTTAATTACAACATGAGCCAATCAATGTTTCAGAACTACACATAGCATCACTACTTTCGACTCGACTCATGGGACCGGAGCGTGGATGAAGCCGCCGTCTGTCCTGATGGTCATGAAATCGCGGGCGTTGTCAGCCTGCATTTGTAGCGTTGTGTCTATCTCACTGCACAGAACACGGAATGTTAGAAAAAATAAAGAACGATCGATGGATGCATTTTTTGCTATTTTGGCTGATGTTGTTTTGGTGCTGTTTTCGTGCCATTTAGGATGGCTGCAGTGACTTTTTGGTGCCATTTTTGATCTCTTAATATGGTTGCAGTGAGAGCAAAATATGGCTGTTATTTTTTTGTTTTGTTTCAGAAACAGGACAAACCAAAGGGCCCACGTCTCCCCTCCAGATTTTTCGAGGGCCAAAGGGCAGGACGTTTGAGTTTTCGAGGCAACTCCCCACGTCTCCCCTCCACTGGCAACTCCCCATGACTCCCCTCCACTGGCAACTCCCCACGACGCAGGGAACTCCCCTCCTATTCCATTGCCGCTCAATCTGCCTCCCTCTGCCTCCCTCCTCATTCCATTGCTGCTCCATCTTCCTCCCTCTGCCTCCCTCTGCCTCCACCATCAAGCAACTCCCCTTTGCCTCCACCATCGCTGGCCAGGAGGGCAATGGCGGAGGAATCGTGGAGCAACTCCCCTCCGTCTGCCAAGAGAATGGCGGAGGCATCGTGGAGCAACTCCCCCCGTCTGCCAAGCATCACCAAGGTGAGGCGTCTGGCAAGGAGCCGCTGGTGGTCGACGACGTTTTGGTCCCCGGGCAGAAGCAGGACTACACCGTGCCGCTCATGGTTGATATCCACCTGAAGAAGGAGAAGCTGGATGTCGTATGCACCAGCAATCCAGACGAAGCCGACAAGAGGATCCGCGAGATCAGGAGGAGGCTCGGCGGCATGCTTTCTCGGTCGGTCGGCATTGATGTCGAGTATACGAGGGAAGACGAACCTCCGCAAAAGGCTGCAGTTCTACAGTTATGCGTGGAGGATCTTGTCCTGGTATACCACATCACTGCGGCAACCAAATGGTAAAAACATCTAGTTCTGAAGTTTCTGAAGTTCTGACATTTCTGTCTAATTAGTAGTTTCTGAAGTTTCTGAAGTAGACGCAATAGTTCTGTAGTTCTGAAGTAGATGCAATACTAGTTCTGAAGTTCTGAAGTTTCTGTCTAATTAGTAGTTTCTGTAGTTTCTGAAGTTTCTGAAGTAGATGCAATAGTTCTGAAGTTCTGAAGTAGATGCAATACTAGTTCTAAAGTTCTGAAGTTTCTGTCTAATTAGTAGTTTCTGAAGTTTCTCAAGTAGATGCAATAGTTCTGAAGTTTCTGAAGTTTCTCAAGTAGATGCAATAGTTCTGAAGTTCTGAAGTAGATGCAATACTAGTTCTGAAGTTCTGGAGTAGATGCAATACTAGTTTTGAATTTTATGTCTAATTAGTAGTTTCTGAAGTTTTTGAAGTAGATGAATTTGATGCACCAGATTAATTTGATGCAGGCCCAAGGAACTCCACCCGCTCCTACAGGAGAAGAAGCTGTACACCTTTGTTGGCTTCTCCATTGGAGGTGACAAGGAGAAGCTGAAATTGTCTGGTTTGGAGATCAACCCCGACAAGTACGTCGACATGCAGCGCAAATGGAGAGTTCCAAACAATGGAAAGAAGTGGCAGGCTTTGGCTGAGTTTGCAGCCAGCCTCATCCACCCATCGTACAAGGAAATGAAGCAGAAGATCAACAAGGAATTGGACCACAAACTATGGGGGCACAACCCACTACCAAACAACCTCATCGAGTACGCAGCGAAAGATGCGTACGTCACCTACGAGGCATGGAAGAAAATCGAAATCATCAAAGAAGGTTTGGACTACTGGCAAGAGGCGGAGGATCATTGGGATGACCCCTACTACTGGGGATATTGAGTTGTTTGTGGTATTATGTGTCTCAGTTTGCAATTATGTGGTTGAACAAGTTTGCTTTTGTAATGCTGACCAAGTTAGCTTTTGTTATGTTGAACAAGTTTGCTTTTGTAATGATGAACAAGTTTGCTTTTGTTATGTAGTTATGTGATTGTTATGATGCTGGTGCAGAACACTTATGGTTGTGATGTGATGCAAAATCCTTCAACTTTTGGTGATCATTTAGTTCAAGTTTTGGTCAGATCATACAGAATGTTGTCTAGAAGTTTTTGTGATCATTTAGTAGTTTTTTTATACAGAAGCCTTTCACTATAACTGAAAAAGCTGAAGTTGTCAGCATGAAGAATCACACAACACAGCACCTACATTATGATGATACACTATCAACTGCAGACCTGAATGCATCCAATTCGGCCTTTCCCAAGCAGTGATGGTAACTGAAAGTATAACAACTAAAAACGCAGCTCTACTGTATGTGTCCAATAGTGCCATCATAACAGAACTTTGAAAAGTCCTATATTATACAGTAGCAAGCATCACAAGTTTCAGATGGTTTTCTAGCAAGTATTTTCCAGAAAAGTGGATTGGTGGCACAAAATTGCTACACTCAGTCGATCTACCTAGCATTATCAGCATGGATACCATTGATACATGAACAGAAACTGGGGTACCTGCGCTGTCCTGCGGTGGTTGAGGAGATGGATCCGGCCGATCCCGTTCGGGGGGCGCGGGGGCGGCGGGGGTGGAGTCGCCGACGGCGTGCAGGGGCGGCGGACAGAGGGGGACGAGTGGGGGATCTGGCGATGGAGGGAGGGAGGCCACAGTGCGAGGGGAATAGGTGGAGTGGGGGAGGGTTCTAATGGCCTACTTCGGATGGGCCTAATTCGGATGGGTCGTCTCGTTGTCTGTGCCTGAGGCATGCATGCATGGGAATGGCGGCGACGTGGGTTTGCATGCGCGGGTGGCGGACATGAACTTTATCTATCCGAAATATGTTATCATTTCTACCCGAAAACAAGCTCGCGTGCGACGCGCTCCCGTGCAACGCACGCCTCTCGCGTGATACGTGATTCCGATGCGACTGCGTGCCAAGTTTTATAGATGGAAACTTCTTTAGACACAATGCCATCTCAAAAACAACTGTATGATTGATCATAAAACACATGCATTGTTGTTCAAAGAACTGTCTCATGAATAAATTGTACCATAATTGCGAACGTAGTGTGAAACAGAAAACAAAATGTTTGTTTGCAACTAAATAATCCTGGTTTGAAGCTTAAACTGGTTGAAAAACAATTGAGCCTACTCCATATTGTCTTCTGCACTGCCAAAATCCAGTGACCTCTTGTGTTGCGTCATTGGAGATTGCGTCGGGCTTGGCGACGACCCATGTGCTTCAATCTTTTTCTCTTTAACATCAATGTAACCATACAACTTAAGTTGTTCTTGGTCTTTCTCTGCCAACTCTCTAGCAAGACCCTCCATTTCTTGGATTCTCACTTCCTGTAGAAAACCATAGGAATTGTATTAGGAAGAACTCAAAAAAGACGTAGCCATAAACTAGATGCATGTAACATGTAAAATTTGAACCTCGGAATCAATGTCATCCTCGGGAAAACAACCCGTAGTTCTATTGTACACAATGTACAGGCGACATGTCTTGCTGCCATTCAGATCAGAAAGCATTTTTTGTACATCATCTGGTCCTGCAATCAAGAACATTCCTTCTGGCAGCTTCCACGCAGACCCGGGTAAGAAGTAGTACAGTTCTGCTCCCAGTTTGCAACCAAAAGTATCTCTCATTTCACTCATAATGAGATCGTAGGTCACTTTGGCGGGTTCAAAAATTCTGACTTCTGTCGGGTGTTCATCAAAGTATGCTCTCGGGACATGTGACATCTCATCATCCCTACTAACAAAAAATTCCATGACCAGCACCTAGTATCTCACATCAGAGTTAATACATACAATGAGTAAAGGGGCAAACATAACTTTTTATGTGCATAGCAACATTGCGGCGTTGTTACCTGCTTTTGTGGAATGTATCCTTCATGTGGAGTGACTGGGGATTGTGCCATCTCAAACCTTCTCACCTTGTTATGTGGAATGTATCCTTCATGTGGTGTGACTGGGGACTCTGCCATCACAGGTTTCTTATCCTGCGTATGAAACGTCGATAGTGGGTTTACACACAAGTTTTGAAAGGTCATACCATATCTTGGGTATGCATCGTTGCGAGGTACTTACAAGGGGAGAATTGACGATATGTTGTTGGGGTGGACTGATGTGGCATTGAACGAGTGACTCTATCGCAATGTCTCGAGTGAATGGCGACTGTGCCGTCTCATGATGCTTAGCCTACATACAATCGCCGACATAAGGTTGCCACAAATTGAAGATGTTTGTATCATAGAATACGTAGGTCCTTAATATATAGAATCGGTGCGAGATACTTACAGGGGGAGAATAATTGAAGACATGTTGTCGGGGTGGCCGTGAGATCGCACGGTCTTCTAACATATGTCCTTCCAAGCGGACCTTCTCCAGCATGGCCTTATAATCCATGTCTGACCGCTCCTGTAGCAGCTTACTGTCCATATCCGCACGTGCCTGCAACACATAGGCATCCATCCTGACTCGCTCTGTCTGTATAATACTGTCCACAAGCTTCTGGTCCTTCTGAAAAGTTTGATGCATTTCCTTGTAGCCTAAGACAAACTTTTTTTCCATGTACTCACAGTCCCTCTTATACTTTTCTTCAATCTCAAGACGCATCTTCGCCATCTTACGGGAAAACTCCTCACGCTCCTCCTTTATCATCCTGTCCACGTATGAACGTTATTTTTTCAGTTTCTTATCTACCTCAGCGCGATCCTTTTGCACCTTCAAGTCGATCTCCCGACGCGCTTCATGCAAAGACTTGTCGTACTCCGCACGGTTGTTATGCGCCTCTGAGACCATGGTCGCTACAGCAACACATATACCCATAGTATGAAAACTGTATCCACACCCTCATCCAACTAATTCGAAACAATATGACCGTGAAAAAATATTCATAATCAGTTCGTACGATCAACTAGTACAAACTATCAATCAAAAAGCTCTTGCATGAAATCCTGTACTCGAATCACACCAGAACTACTCAACTATGGCAAAAGCTGGATTTTCTAATCTCTTCGGAAATTACTTGTTGGTCGAATCAATGGAAAAAATAATGAGCACTGCAATCGAAGATGAGAGAAGCCGTGGAGGAGACCTTTTTAATCGGCGTCGGCGTGGTCGCTTGAGAAGCGATGGCGCGATCCCGGCGATGGCTATGTGAGGAGAAACAAGGTAGATGGGGGTGGTTAGGATAGGGTAGATATGCGGTAGAATGGGAAGGTATATACCCGTGATTGTAGGGTTAATTAGTTATTTTGAAGTAATGCGCTTCGATGCAAGTTTTTTTAACGAGCGCGATCTTTCCGGGGCTTCGAAAACATGTGCACTGACCGCGGGTCGAACCACATATCACACAAGCCCGAGCCATCGCCGTGCCCGTGCCAACCCGCCGCCCACCATTCTAACTTATTGTTCTCTAAAAAAGGAAGAGCAATAAATTCAGTCCAAGAATTTCCAGATATAATTGTCAACCCATTTTCGTTCGTAATTACGAGATATGTTTGGCGCAATTAGTGGCTAATTGGGTTCTTTTTTTATAGGAATAGTGGCAACTTGGTTTGATACATGCCAAACGTTACGTTCAGATTAGTTGCATTATTTCATTCATTTTTTACCAAAAAAATCTATACAAAGTGTTAATTGGACAATGTGAACAATGTGGCACGAAGGTTGTCGGCCCAGCCACTGGATGGAACGGATGGTACATGTACACGCAAGTACGATCTCTGACACGCGCATTTCGGGTCCCTGTACATGTACATGTAAACCAACCCAACATTGATCCGGTTCAGTGGATGCATGCATGCTCTATGTGGCACGAAGTATGTCGGCCGAGCCAGTCGACGGACCAGATCGATGCTACAGGAGGGACTCCATTGTAGACTAACGCTCCATCAATGTCCGGTGTGTGTGCTACGTCCACCGTAAGACAAACATAGTTCCGTCAACCCTAAAACCCTTAAACCCTAAACCCTGATAACCCTAACCCCCCCTCCCACTAAACCGTAAAAACATTCAAATTTTTGCCCCACATGGAAACCATTATGCATGCATTCTCTATGTGGTCATGGGATGCCATGAAAGATTTTTGGGATTATACACGCAAGTACGATCTCTGACACGCGCATTTCCGGCCTAGCATGTCAACACCCTGAAAGCACTAGCTGGGTTCCTCACCTGTATGAAACCAACCAAACATCGATCCGGTCCAGTGGATGGATGCATGCTCTATGTGGCACGAAGTTTGTCGGCTGAGCCAGTCAACGGACCGGATCGATGGTACCGGAGGGAATTCATTGTAGATCAACGCTCCATCAATGTCCGGTGTGTGTGCTACGTCCACCGTAAGACAAACATAGTTCCGTCAACCCTAAAACCCTTAAACCCTAAACCCTGATAACCCTAGCCCCCCCCCCCACTAAACCATAAAAACATTCAAATTTTTACCCCACATGGAAACCATTATGCATGCATTCTCTATGGGGTCATGGGATGCCATGAAAAAAGTTTGGGATTATACACGCAAGTACGATCTCTGACACGCGCATTTCCGGCCTAGCATGTCAACACCCCGAAAGCACTAGCTGCTTTCCTCACCTGTATGAAACCAACCCAACATTGATCCGGTCCAGTGGATGGATGCATGCTCTATGTGGCACGAAGTTTGTCGGCCGAGCCAGTCAACAGACCGGATTGATGGTACCGGAGGGAATTCATTGTAGACCAATGCTCCATCAATGTCCGGTGTGTGTGCTACGTCCACCGTAAGGCAAACATAGTTCCGTCAACCCTAAAACCCTTAAACCCTAAACCCTGATAACCCTAACCCCCCCCCACTAAACCGTAAAAACATTCAAATTTTTTCCCCACATGGAAACCATTATGCATGCATTCTCTATGGGGTCATGGGATGCCATGAAAAAAGTTTGGGATTATACATGCAAGTACGATCTCTGACACGCGCATTTCCGGCCTAGCATGTCAACACCCCGAAAGCACTAGCTGCTTTCCTCACCTGTATGAAACCAACCCAACATTGATCCGGTCCAGTGGATGGATGCATGCTCTATGTGGCACGAAGTTTCTCGGCCGAGCCATTCAACGGATCGGATCGATGCTACCGGAGGGAATCCATTGTAGACCAATGCTCCATCAATGTCCAGTGTGTGTGCTACGTCCACCGTAAAACAAACATAGTTCCGTCAACCCTAAAACCCTTAAACCCTAAACCCTGATAACCCTAAACCCCCCCCCCACTAAACCGTAAAAACATTCAAAATTTTGCCCAACATGGAAACCATTATGCATTCATTCTCTATGTGGTCATGGGATGCCATTAAGAAAGTTTGGGATCATTAGTACATATACATGCAAGTACGTTCTCTGACACGCGCATTTCCGGGCTTGCATGTGAACACTCAACCCTAAACCCTGATAACCCTAACCCCTGATAACCCTAAACCCCTAAACCCCTAAACCCTAATAACCCTAAACCCCTAAACCCTAAACCCCGTAAACCCCACACCGAGTTCACAAGATTTTCTTATTTCTTTATATCATTTATCCAAATCTCACATAACTCACGCGGCCCACCCCTCCCTAAATCCCGCGATTACAGCTCCGCATTCTAACCACCCGGGCCGTCCGCACCTCCCACGACCGCTGCAAGATCAGATCGGAGACGCCGGTCGCCCACGGAATACAGGAGTCGGCGGCCAGCACTCGCCGCCCACCGCCAACGTGATCTGAGGGCTCGGACGTCAGTGTTCTTCTCGTCGCCTCCTCCTCGCGTGAACGCGCCATTTTTCCTTTGCGCCGTCGACCGTGCTATATCGGCACTTATAGTTTCCGACGCACTAACCGCCGCCAGCTACTCGGTGGCACCATCTCCGAGATAAGGTATTAGCTGATCGTAACTCTTTATAATCGTTGTCCGCCGATGCTTTAGTTGTTGAACCCTCATAGGTTTTGCACCCAAATAGGTTCTGTGCTTAAACCCATAAGTGGATCATATGTTAAATGACCCAGTTAATTTTGTTAAAATAAATTCGCTGCTAATTTTGTTATACATTTTCCAATTTTGTTCAGATTAATTGAGCCTGATTTTATCATTGCATACGAGGCAGCAATGTCAGTTTCAGATACGAACCTTAATAATGGAGAAAAGCCCATCTCCGAAATTACCGATGCGGTAAGTAATTTACTGTTTGTGTACAATCGTTTCGTACACATAATTCATGTGTACTCAGTAATATTTAATGGCATGTAACAGGAACTCGCCGAAAAGCATGGTCATATGAAGTTAGTATGCTCACAGACAAGGTTCAAAAAAACCATGAAATTGTTGTCACAAGACCACAAAAAGTACATCATATCAGAAACCAGTCTTGGCGGTCTAACCCAGATGCATGAAGTGACTCTACGGCGCATAATGTTGGTTAGACTAGCCAAGAGCATAGATATGGACACGCAATCCATTACCATCGGTAAAACGCCAATTCCTATAACAAAAGAGGACGTGCAAGGTATATTTGGCATTCCGATAGAAGGGGAGGATATAGAGCCACATCTGGAAATGCAAACCGACACAGAATTGTTTACCGCCTATGCAAACAATGGGCAAATTTTGATTTCTGACCTTGAAACAGCGATCCGAGCTTCCAAAGCCCCAGACGGCGATTTCCTGAGGCGGTTCATTCTGTACGCAATTGGTACTATTCTAGCACCAACAGCACAACATTATGTGGACTCGAAATTTCTCAACCTTGTTACAGATCTTGAAAACCTTCGGAAATTTAACTGGGGATGTTTCACACTTAATCACTTCTTCAAGTCCGTTCACAAGTTTAGAAATCAAGATCACGTAAATCTACAAGGAAATCTAATTCTGCTCCAGGTTAGTGATAGATCACTACTTAATGTCCTTTAATTATTGTTCTGTTGCATATCTGTATGGTGATGAACTAATTTATTGTGTAGTATTGGTACTGGGAGCACGTGCGTAGTGGTCGATTAATGTATGCTTCTAGACCCCCTCCATTGATCGCACGATGGGACGAAATGATGGCTACTTTAAGAAGCGATGCTTACGAGAAAGGAGGTCTTCATAACGGGCTGGTACCTATCTACAATTGAACTTTCTATATCCGATTTTTTATTTGGTACTAATGGTTCATTATATTTTAAAACAATAGGCTGTCATGGAAATTTGTGCTCCTCAACGACCGTCCGAGAATTCTAATAATTTTCCAAGAAAAAAAGATGAACATGTGCATCAACATGATTCTTATCGAGCACCATCACAAGGACAGCAATTTAGTAGCCAGCAAGTATGTACTCCAAAGACTATTTGTCTTTGCAATATCACAAATAGTTGTCATGGAACCTCATTCATTTAGCTATTGTTATCAACGGGGTTTTATTTTGTTTACACAGATTGAAATGGTAGTTGAAGTCATGAATGCACGCATTGTTGATCATGAAAAGAAGGTATGCAGGAAGTTAATGGAAATTGAGCACAGATTTGATGTCAAATACCAGACTCTAGGTGAAGACTTGATCGACATGAAGACTAAAACTGGCACTAATCCTAGGTTGTCGAAGGCCAAGGACGAAATTAAAGACTTAAGGAGGGAACTCCATGTATGTCATACTGTGCATTTTGTATTTTTTATGAATATGTTCCTTCATGTTCATTATTGTTTGCATTGTTACAGGACTTAAAATACGAATTTACAAGGAATGGACAATCAGTGTCACAGAAAGGAGGCGTGCAGGTGATCAAAATTGGCCCAAAACGTTAATATCTAAAATTAACAAACTAATGATGAACTACCTTTGTTCATTGTAGGATCAAGTCAATGTGTGCAATTCATCCCTGACAGGAACTCCTAGGGCTAGCCAATTCACGACAGGGACTTTGAGTACACCAAGTGCAAGACATGTGACGGAAAACAATGAGGAACCACAATTAACTCCGATGAAGCCTGTCTTTGGTAATGATTACAAGTTCACGGATGAGGACATAGAGACAGCCATTTACATCCGCGGAACATATGACCCTGTTGAAATAGCTAGAATCGGAGACATTTCCCTCACAGCAGAAAATCTGAAGCGAAATTTGGACGACAAATACATTTATGGTGATGTAAGCCCATTATACTCTATTCTACATCATTACTGCAACAACTGTCTTATTATTGTATGATTGAAAATTTGGCAGGTTATTATGGCATATGCTCGCATTAGCCAAATTGAGAATGATACTACCTCAATCATATCCCCTCAAGAAACCGAAAAGCTGTTACAAATGAAGGGGGTGGTTTCTGTTGGACGTGCAGCCTCATGGTTAGCTCGTGTAGCAGGAAAATTTGTAGGGCGCCGAAAGGTACACGTTTTCCACACTTTCATAGTTTACGTACACACTGTACACGACAAATTTCGGTTCTCAACCCAACCCAAATTTTACTGCAGGTGCATGTCCCACTCAATGTACACCAAAACCATTGGATGCTAATGATGTTTAATTTTGACAAAAAAGAAATTCAGACTCCGAACTCCATGAATTATCATTGCGACAAGACCAAGGAAGATTCTCTTGTAAGTGTTCTCTTGCTGCCTCTTTTGATCCGCATGGAACATGAGCTCCCAAAGTACCGTAACCCTATGTATAACTCGTCGTACCCTAGGTGGACTCGATTCAGTTTTGCATTGACGAAGCTGTCAAGAAAGGGTTAATATCACCAGCTAATAACATCAATTTTGCCAAATGGACCAAAAAACGCTATGAGAACATACCACAACAGACCGATGGGTACGCATGGCCTCATAAATTATTATGTGCGTACACGAATAAGATTACTGATCTTTAACTAAACATCGCAGGACTTCCTGTGCGGTTTGGACACTGCAGTACATGTTGTCATGGAACGGGGATGAAACGACCGATATTTTGAACCAGGTAATTGAATGCCTAATTTAAATTTGTACTTTGTTTAGCTTGAAAGCTATGCTGACGTCAGTGTCGGTTATCCAATATAGGCAAGGATAGATATTTTCAGGTGGAAAATATGTACAGCCTTACTGCATTCAAATTGCAATGCGCTTTGTCTTGAATCATATAAGTTCCCCATAACGGTTAGCGCTACATGAAGAATATATCATTTATTTCATAAGTCTCATGATTAGAACTAACGCAGCACTCTCTCTTATACAAAAGGAGGTGTACGATGCCCAGCAAGCGGTTCTACCTGATGCTTCAGAAGAGGACATACAATTAGTCAACAATCCCGATGGTTCCAACGAACCTGACACATCCAACTCCCAGAAGGATACCGGTGCAGCCAACTCCCCCAAAAATGGTGCACCCAACTCCCCCAAAAGGAAGAGAGCACGTGGACGCCCGAGAAAGCTAGTCGATCCTGAGCAAGCAGCAAAAACAAAGAGTCTTAAAGAACTGAAACTTAAATTTGACAGCAAGACCATAGCCAACCAAGTGTCTTCGTTACCATCACGGTCACGCAGAGAGCATAAACCAGCACCAGCTTTATTGAGCCCATTCAAACACAAATAGGTAGCATCAATTGATCATCAATTCATACATGCTCATGCTCATGCTCTACTTCTAGCATCATTTGATACACGTTTTGTTCTTATTAGAAAGTGGAAATAGGTACTTTTGGCAATCATGAGCATCCTCTACTTATTGCAATATCTAATGCATTGATACATTCTCATGCTCATGCTCTACTTTTAGCATCATTTGATACACGTTTAGTTCTTATCAGAAAGTGGAAATAGGTACTTTTGGCAATCATGAGCATCCTCTACTTATTGCAATATCTAATGCATCATCAGTACAAAGCTTGATTTGGCAATAGGTGGAATCGGCAATCATTTGCATGCTTTAATTTTGTCAAAAATTAATGCATAGTTCAGTTGTAATTGCTCATAGATATGGCATGAACATGCTGAGTTATACACTAAACATAGTCATGCCAAGCTATAACTACCATAGTCATATTATGAGAGTTCCTAGCATGCATCACCGTACGGCAGAATAACACAGCAACCATAACATAGACCACCGTACGATACTTGATTTGCTAAGGGCTTGTATAATGCAAGGTGCTTAGGGGAGTTGCTTATAGAAATAAACCAGGCTTTTCTTAAGCACATGTGCTTATTTGTACAGGGTAGACGCATAACTAGGCGTCTCTCCTGTAGAAATAGGCACTAGTGCTTCAGAAATACCCTGTTTATTTTTCTAAGCACCACCCTAAGCATCTAGCATTGTACAAGGCTTAAACATGCATCACCAAAATAGTATTAACAACTAGGAACACTAAACCAGAGTAGCAGCAAACTCTTAACATAAACGGCAGATCAACCACCGCTCAGCATAGGTTCAGACACACCATAGGACATCAGTTTTAGACTCCAACAACAAACAAACATACATAACATAACAGGACACGGCGGTCCTGGGGCAGCAGTAGCACTCTAGCAGCACATCACTTCTCTCCCTTCTTCAATGCATGTTGTAGGGCTCATTGACTTTGACAATCTCGAGGAAGCGTGCGTAGGCAGCATGTTTAGCCAGAGTACTGGCTTTATGCTTCTTACCATGCCCATTGCCAGTGCTGAAGGCATGCTGGATCATGCCATCTATGCCGCCACCGATCACCTTGCAACAGAAAGGGTACCCAATCTTGCCAAAGAAACGGTACTTGATCTTCCTAGCAATCAGATGCCTCAGGGTGTACCGGCTCTTGCTGTGCCTGCTGTCCATGTTGTAGTCCATGTCGTCGTCATCCTCCTGTGAATTAGTGAATTAGTACACATAGAAGAACTCAGCTAATCTATTATGGTACATTGACTTTAATTACAATGTTTTGAAAGTACACATGTGTAACATGGCAACTATCTATTTGCTAGAAACAAGGCGTATGTGCACATACATAATTGAGCCAAAGAAACTGACATGCATAAATATGGACGGTGGAATAGTTGCATTTATAGATTAGTGCACAAGTAGTACATAATTAACACATGAAAGACTTCATGAAGTGGCTTGGTTTAATGATATTTGATACTTGTTACAGGTGTAATTCTTATTGGAATCAGAAAAATGGCTTCATTATACTCCTCCATGTTTCACACAAGGGGGGTTTGTTCTATCTACTGGAATGAAGAAACCATTATTCTTTCTGACAGCGGCAATACTGCTTCTCCAACATTGTTAGACCCTGATAAGTTTCAGAAGGAAATTGGTAAAGGAGCTATGGGGTGTCTCACTGCTCATATTGATGAGAGATGTGGCTGTGATCATCTAGATAACATACTGTGGAAAATTGGCTAGATGAAATGTTTTGATTTTTTGGTATCCAGTGGATATGTACTGTCAGCCCATAATTATTAAGGGAGCGATCACTTCCTTTGCAAAATGGAAAGTTGTATAGAATTTGCAA
Source organism: Triticum urartu (assembly GCF_003073215.2). Taxonomy (NCBI): domain Eukaryota; kingdom Viridiplantae; phylum Streptophyta; class Magnoliopsida; order Poales; family Poaceae; genus Triticum; species Triticum urartu. Next base: position 645,978,981 of record NC_053023.1, on the reverse strand, counting down.
ATGGATCATCTATGAACATGTGTGCAAACTAATCATATATGAACATGTGTGCAAATTAATTCATCTACATAAACTAAAATGAATCAGGAACTGCAGCATTTTGTCACTGTCCTTGGGAAGCCAATGGAGAATCCTGCCATATATCCATTGTTTAACCCACTTTTTCATTAATATATCCCTGCCATGAACATTTTCTTGTATTTGGGTTCATTACCCCACTTCTTTCATTAATGTATCTCTTGTGAAACTTATGCTCATCTAGTTAACAAGACAAACCCCAATGCCATGAAAAAAAACCAGAGTATCTGCTGGAATCAGAATGTGAATCAGATTTAAAAATCCACATCCAACATGAAGATCTATGCTAGATCCCTACAATCCTACATACGTAGAACTAGCACGCCCAAGTGAAATTGATGCTCATCTAGTTTACAAGAAAAAAACCCAATGTCATGAAAAAAACAGAGCAAAAAACAGAGTACTACCTCAGATAGCTCGTCGATGGCATCCTCGTCGAAGTCGCTGCCCTTCCTGCTATCTAGGTCGAACTCCTTTATGGCGTTCTCCTCCATGAGCTCTTCGATTTCGTCATGCACCTTGCGCTTACGCCTTCTCATCTCCTCCTCCTCCAGATCTTCCCCGACCTTGTGCTCGCCGACGGGTGCCTCGACGGCTGCGATGGCAGCGGGAGCAGGCACAACGGTCGCTGCACCGCCAGCTTTCGCCGCTACGGCGGACTCAGCCGCTGCACCCACGGCTACAGCCACGGCAGCAGACTGCTGTGCTCCGATGGTTGCCTCTGGCTCGTCCGCCGCATCTTCACGCCCGCGCTTCATCGTCGGTCGAAGACAGGAGGAGGGAGGCGTAGGAAGGGAGGAGGGTGGTGAGGAAGGAGGAGAGGGTGGTGAGGTGGTGAGGAAGGAAGAGAGGGTGGGGAGAGGACGAGGGTTTTCTACCCGATTTGGGGAAGAAATGCACTGCTCCTGCCTCTTGGAGTTACCAAGATGCCGTGGGTGCCGATTTGACTTGACACACCCACCCGGCCGTCCCCATTCCACGTGGGGACGTGGCGGTCGTGCACGCGGTCGTGCACCTCCTGCGGTTTGCCATCAATTGCTATCGGTCTCACAAGTGGGTCCCCTTGTCATCCACACAACCGAGCCACCACATGTACCACATTTTTCTTTCTCCCCGTCTCGACCACTCCACATCTTTCTTTCTTCCCTTCTCGACCAACGCCGCCGCCGTCGCCGCCATCTCTCGACGACCCCTCTCTTCGCTGCCGGTGCGCGGCCACCGCCAACTTCGGCAAGTACGTGAGATCTCCCCTCTTCTTCCCTTCCCCAACCGCGTCTCCCTACGGAGGCGGATTTGAGTCGATTGGTTTGGACTGAAACTTAGTTTTTGGATTGGATCTTGATTTGGTTTCTATGGTTTGAGACCAAATCAATCAATTAGTTTGAGCCACCACTACCACCTACTACTGCTTCAAATCCAAGAGCCGCTGTTGCTGGCCGGAGCTCGTCGCCTCTCTCGAGCTTTGACGCCATGTCTGATCTAGATTCATGACGTGCCCTCGCGTATGGCTTTGTCCACGGTTTGAACCTTTGGATTCAATCCAAAAGTTGAAAATGGTTTGGACTGGGTTGGATGACGAGCATGTATAGTTCGGTTTGGTCTAGATTCTAAATGAAAATATTTGGATTGGTTTGGTTTTGATGTGTGCTGTGGATTGGACTGGTTTTAGTTTGGATGCCGAACTATTCCCAGGTTTAGATGAGACGGGCATTGCCATTGTCATTGGCATTGCTTTATTACGTAGATGATAGAAAATAGATTGATTGGCCATTGCCAGTATAGGTTATCACTATGATTTATTATATGTATGATCTTTGTATTGTACTATGTACAATTCAACTTAGAGTTCAACACGTTCTGTGTAGAATGGAGGAAGCACAATGTGGACGCTGCAACTCACGGTGCCGGACCAGCCTTTCTACTGCCACGCTGTTCGGCATCTACTTCCAGCCTTCTTTTGTTTTTGCAGCGGTAACAATTTATATGAACCTTCTGACAGTACATTCTTTTTGTTTTTTTGCTATTTCCACTAATGTATTGTGTCTGTTATTTGTTTTTATCTTACATAGATCGTACCATGCAATGTGAGATTGGCATTCAATGAGCTCGTCGCAGACACCGTGACCTTCGATGCTCTTGGGGGCCCATACACTATGCAGGTCGAGAAGGGGCGAAAGATAACCCAGATAGGAGGAGATGATTGGGATCGTTTCATCGCCCGCATGCGTCTTAGTGGGGGTGAATTGATCAGCTTCTCCTTCAGAAAAGATAGGCCCAGGATTTCTGTTATCTATCTAAATTTGATTCCGGATAGTGAGGATGAAGTTCATGACGAGGAAGATGGTGCTGATTCGGATGATGACGATTCTGATGATGATGAGAACCCACTTGTTGAATACCTGTATGCCCAAGGACTCAGACTGGGCGACGAGGAAATCGGCAACCTCTGGGACATGCTTCCGCTACATGAAGACTACCTAGGGAAGCCATTCATGACCCGCCTCACAAGGACGAATGTTAAACGGCATATCATGGTATGTTACTTAGTGTGGTAATTACATGATATACATGCTTAGTTAGTGTAGTAGTTCATATGATATGCATGTTGTAGTACTGTGATGAGAGGCCTAGTTTAGAATTCATTTAGTGAAGAATTTTATGACATGCATGTAGTGTAGTAATATGCGATGATATGCTTAGTGTACGCGGTAATCTAATGATATGCCTAATTACTGTAGTAATTTGATGCTTGGCGTATAGTGTACTGATGTGATGATATATATGCTCAGTGTTGAATCCAATGATATATGTGTCTTGAAGTGTATGCTTTGTTGATAATTGCACGTGACATGATCATATATCATGTCAACTGTTTTGCTATTCCACTAATGTATATGATCATGTCAACTGTTTTCAAAAATTACCTAAGAGGTTACTTGATAGCTGTGGCATCGACCCAGACGAAGAAGGCATGGCTGCTGGACTACGCCTTACCAGAATGGGCTCCATCACCAGTTGTGCCTATGCAGTGGACACGGACGGTCGCACTGTCTTGAGCAGGGCAGGGTGGAAGAAGTTCCTTCGTGCCAAGAATCTTCGGGTAGGATAGGCCATCCTACTCACTGTTGCGAACACCCGTCGCCATGACTTGAGGATGATGATCACCATCCACCTCATTTAGAACTGCGGTGGGCCATGTATCAATCTGAAATGAACTTGTTATGTTAGCTCTTGTTTGCGAGTACTTGTCGTGTATTACCGTACCTATATCTACTCATATCTAGGTACTGTTGCTTGTGATGGATTGCAACTATTATTAACTGGTACCTAATGCTCTACTAGCTATGATTATTCCACTATGTGATGTTTTATAGGCCGTAGTGTGACATGGTAACTGTTATATATGGTAGAGGCTTGTCTCTAAGACCTTGTACAATGCAAGGTGCTTAGGGATGTGCTTCCACTGTGTGATGTTTTGTACGTGCCAGGTTGTAGTATGAAATGCTAACTATTCTATATGGTAGTGGCTGGTCTCTAATTGGACCGACATGTTGAACTAGTATCAATGGTAGAGGCGTTTCGTTATGCGCCACATCCAACAGTTCACATAATTAATTATCCAAAGATTAAGATATGAAACCCTTGGTCATACATAGCAACATTTCGTTCCTAAAAATTAAGGTACTTCCACATTCAAACTAACTAATACTACAAATTCGAAGGAACTACTTAACACATTAACAGCACATAGGGAAGTAGCCCTGGTCCAATGGCTTGAGAAATGACGAACAAAAACTGAAAGAAGAAGGATCAGCCAGTAGCAGCACCATCAGCCTCCCAGCCTCACAACTTCAGCCAGCCTGGTGAACTCCAGGTTTTTTCCTGCAAAACACACATGTGATGTTGGAGGTAAGAAAATAAATATGCCAGGGGTCTTGTCATGGCATCTAATCGCACGGAATGCTAGTACAAATGATGGAGAACAAAACATCCAACATGAGAAAATTCATAGGAGTTCTAGATCCATGGATACCATCAAGAAAAAATGCTCAGTTTTAATTCAGACACAAGACTAGGTGAAAACATGCATATTTCATATCAGCAACATTGATATGGCATCTTTGCAAGCTTGGGTCAGTGACTTGTCTTGTGTTTCATGGCATGACAATAATTTTAATAATAAATAGACATGAAATTGACCCAAACTCATGTACAAAGTTAGGCCATATGATGCATGGATTAATTCACACATAAATGACAAAATGCCAACTTTGTATAGAATTTGCAGTACTGAAATATTTCAGTGTGTACCGGTGTGTACTGAAACTGCAGTAGTGAAATAATTCAGTGTGCATCGGTGTGTACTGAAATTGTAGTAACGAAATATTTCAGTGCCTACCGGTGTGTACCGAAATATTTCAGTGTCTACCACTACAACATTACAAATTTTGCCTAGGGCAGTACCGAAATATTTCAATGCCTACCGGTGTGTACCGAAATATTTCAGTGTCCACCACTACAACATTACAAATTTTGCCTAGGGCAGTTCCGAAATATTTCAGTGCCTACCGGTGTGTACCGAAATATTTCAGTGTCTACCACTACAACATTACTAATTTTTCCTAGGGTTCACATACATCATAATCCATCCTCCAAATCCATGTACTCAAATGTTCATGCAATTCATTGAGATTAAAATGCCATCTAGCATTCCCTCTCTGAACTATTATGATCAGTATCACCACGATGTAAGTACGAGCAGTAGAAAGATGAGGAGTGGGGAAGCTTACTCTAAACATAGCTACCGCCGCCATTCAGACGAGGAGAGCGGCGAGGGAAGCGTGGAGAACGGCGGGGAAGCGAGGTCGCGACCATTGTCCTCCTCATCTTGCGCTTCGAAGTCTCCGGTGACTCGGTTGGAGGCTGCACAATCTGCAACGGCACCTCGTGCACGGTGGGTTCCTGATCCAGTGGATGCTCTACCCTGGATCTGAACGCCCACCACCTCCGCCTGGTCCACTCGCTGGACGAATTGGCCTGCTCCATCGCCCAGAGGAGGATCTCGATCTTCTGAATCGGTTGCACGGGCTGGGGGAAAAGCTTTGCCCTCTCCTTCTTCGTCAAATTCTTGAGAGTGACCATTGCCGTCCAGCTCATCTGCCTTGTGTTATCAAATCAAGAACGGATCTCCCTCAACCTGGCCAACTTGACTTGGTCGCCGCCGGCGATCTGCACGAAGTCGGTGTTCTCGCCGCCAGCCATCAGCTGGAGGGGGGGGGGGGGGGGGGGGGGGGGGGGGGGGGGGGGTTGCCTGAGTGGAGCGAAGTTGCAGCGGCAAGAAGGAGGAGATGACTGCGGTGGACAGGGAGGAGAGGGAGGAGATGGCCGCCGATGAGTAATTGTGGAATGTGTAGCACCATGGCGGCGGTTATTCATTCGACGAGAGGGGCGGCACGTGCAAATTTTCCTAGGACTAAACTGCCCCTAGATTAAAACGCGTCCCCACCTTGTCACGAGTACCGGCCCCACTCGTTTTAGTACTTTCGCGTACTTTCATCGGAATACTACCCAGTACTTCGTATTTGTCTGCCGTTAGATCGAACGGTTCTAAAAAAGCCCAACCACTCTAAAACTTGTATAATCTATTACACCTGGATTGGTGGACACTGGACAGTGACTATGCAAAGCCTGAATGAAAGCTAAAGAAGAAAAGTAGCAGACGTGCGGTGAATGTTATGGCTGTGTTATCTTTTAGAAAATGGTATGGGTGTGCCGTAAAGCGCGAGCGTGAAACTCCATCGCGGTCAGCCTGGTACGCTACTCTCGTCCAGTTTTGGCCACTCTGAAAATATTCGAGTTCGTGGTAGTGCTGAAGCTGATGTCTCACCGATACGATAATTGATTTGGCAACCACTGCTACCTGGCCCTGACCCACCCCCCGGCGGCCCTTAATCAAGATGAGAAGCCTAGTCACCCGCCCCATCATCTTGCAGCAGACAACCCAATCCATTAGCTACTTACCCAGGACCAACCAGCAGCACCAATCACTACATAGATATATGTCTTCTCTTTCGAGAGTGCCGTTTTACAGTGACACAGGCGGTGCCATTCCATTTCCACCAGTAATGAGTTACCACTTTCAGTCATGTTCACATAATTCAGTTGTGTGGTAACGCATCACATCCCACAATCATCAAACAAACAAACAAACAAAAAAGATGTCAGGTCCCATTGTCCCAAAGTCGAGCTAGAAAGGGGGGAAATCCCGACGAGGCACAGTCAGAGCAGAGCTTAGCCTAACGTGGACGCCGCATCCTACCAATGCGATCGCGAGACCACACCCCACGGCGCCGGCGGCTCTGCCTCTGCAGTGTGCGCTGCAAGTGCAACCCAATCCACCACCCAGGACCCAAGAGCGGCTAAAGACGAGGCCAAACCCACCACTATTCTTGCGGATATCATATTCCTCTGCGTCCCGAGCTGCTCCCCGCGGCTCCAGATCATCATCATCATCATTGCGATTTATTCCCGCACTTTGCTTCCGGAGGCAGGCACCGCCGCCGACCCAACCACCTCTCGCGCCGTCCAGTTCACTGCACTGGTTTGCTTCTTGAGAAGCAGGAGCACTTCTAGGGGCAAGGCAACGATCGAATCTCTTCGCTGTTCGTGGTTCTGGCAGAGCTCTCTGATCGGAGCCATGAGCAGCACTCTGCTTCGGGTCTGCCCCTCCGAGCTCAAGATCCCCTGTAAGTGCCCTCAGGAACCACCCCTACTCCTGCCTAATTCAGCGGCGCCGACTGATTTTCTTCTTCTTGCTTGTTCTCCGCGGCCCGATCGAGAAGACGAGGTCAAGAGGCAGCGATCGTGCTGCATGCAGCTCATCAACAAGACCGACAAGTACGTGGCGTTCAAGGTGAATAACTGAATACCCATCCTCTGCTACTCTGTCTGCGGTGCCATTGGGTGGGAGGGTGACGGATTGACATGGTTCCGAATTCCAATCCGCAGGTGAAGACGACGAACCCGAGGAAGTACTCGGTGCGCCACACCTGCGGCATTCTGCTGCCCCGGAGCTCCTGCAGCGTCACAGGTGCGGCCTGCTTAACCGATTCATCGGCTTGTCTGCCTGACTGACGCCCACCGTATCATCGTTGCTGAAGCGCTGGGATCGGTTTAGTTACGATGCAGGCTCCCAGGGACATGCAGCTGGATCACCATTGCAAGGACAAGTTCCTCGTGCAGAGCGCCGTGGCCCGGGACGGAGCCACCATGAGAGATCTTGTCCCTGAACTGGTAGGTTCATTGTGGTTCCATCTCCTGCTGGCTGATGGATGCCTCTGTTTATACGGTACATTTCTCAGGCGTAATGCGACGGTTTGTGCAGTTCACCAGGGCGCCGGGTAGGTTGATTGAGGAGTTCAAGCTGCGGGTGGTTTACATTGCTGCTAATCCTCCCTCGCCGGTGCCCGAGGAGGCAGAGGAGGAGGACGCATCCCCTCGGTCAGAGGTGACGATGGGCTATGAGGCGAAAGTTTCGTCAGCGTTTGATGCCGTGAGTGATAGCATCACTGTTCTTTTTGTGCTGCATCAAGAACAATATCATGCCTTTTCTTGTGACCATGTGTTCATTTGCTTCTCAGGCATCTAGATGCGTAGATAATTCTGGAGCTAAACTTTCATGTACCAAGGTAATTCATTTCCCAGTCAGTCAAAACACACTGCACACTGACAAATATCTGAACACATATCAAAACTCATGCAGTTCTACATATATCTGAACTCATGGCCAAAAATATCTGAAC